>NC_092064.1:7297500-7407500 GCF_039877785.1 Chaetodon trifascialis | reverse complement strand
CTCAAAACCCCTGATTCTCACTGTTTGGTTCTCATTTTGTGTTGTTCTGTGTATTTGTGTGTATGTGTGCGTGTGTGTGTGTTTTGTGGATGTGGAAAGGCAGGTATAGTCTGGAATGTGTTCATGCATGTGCATGAGTGTGTGTGTCTATGTGTGGGTCTGGACCCCCATGAGTTCTCATTATGGTTAGAGTGGATGGCCGAACCCAGCCCTAACATCTGTCTCTGAGAGCGGAGGGGCCCCACACCGAGCTCTTAGCCAGGGAACACCCTCGGAGGAGAGGCCGCTTTCTGCTCCATAACAAGCCACACCGCTCCACAGAAAAGTTCACTTCTGTACTCCACATCAACTCTTACACTGCCATTTTTATACATGTAGCACAGATAAGTCCTTGCAGGAAGAGACAATCAATTCTAAGCACGTGTGTGAGAAGAATAGCAGAGCTCTAAGATGTTTTATGTCAGTTTTTTTTCTGCCTTTATTTTCATAGAACAGCTTTAGGAGATGGACAGCAAAGAGGGAGACAGACAGGTGGAGTCCCGCAGCACAGGACCACAGGTTTGAATAGAACCCAAGCCGCTGCTGAGGACTGAGCCTCAGTACCTGGGCTGCATGCCCCAAAATGAAATTTAGAGAGTTTAGAGATATCTTATATGAAATATATGATATGACATAACCATCATTTCTGTGACAGCCATAGATTTTTCATATTTTGGGGTATTTGTGGTTGTTTTCTGCTTGGTAGGGGAGGGTTGAAAGGTTTCCTGGATGCCCCACTGTTACTGGCATCTTCTTGACCCTGGAAAGAGCAGTTGAGAAAGCAGTCTCACAGTGTCCATTTAGTAGCAGTTCTGGTGTTTTCAGTCATATCACATGATCTTCATCAGCCAGACTTTGTGGCTCTATAACAACCTCACACTACTTCTACTCCTTTACTAGTTATAGAGGCCTCTAGATGTCTTTGTCACTCTAATCTAAACGTGCATCATTTGACTTGAGTGATGTTTCGGGACTGCCTTTGTTCCAATGGCCCATTATTCCAAAATTAGTCTGCAACATGTCTGAAGATACCTGCCAGTGTTCCTCTGTTTAGTTTGTGTTTGAGCCAGCTGAGGCAGAGGAGGGACAGGTCTTCGTGGGATACGATTGGAGAAAAAAAGATAAGGCAGGGAATTGGAATAATGGACCACTGGAAACACGGCATGGCACCTGATGCTGTCATTTTCCTGAAAAGCTGAAGTTCACTCTTGATCTGTAAAACAGCACCTGAGAAAGCAGTTTCACCATAAGATGACGATCCAGACCAGAAATTAAATGGACCTTGTGGTGTGATTGTTTTCCCAGCTACTGTTTACCTGTTTATTTAGTAAGTTTACTGTTCCAGATAGTCAGCAAAAGCTTTCAACCATCTATGTAGACAAAAAAACATCAGTCCATGTATTTGGATTTGTTATAGGGTTTTTATTATTAATCTCAAGTATAAATATTGGTATCAGCCTCAAAAATCCAATATCGGCCACGGTCCTGCTCTCACAGGAAACTGACTTTGTAGAGTGAAACAGGCACCGGTGCTAAAGCTTTCATAGCTTCTCACAATGACAGATGGTGGAAAGAGTGAAAGGCCGATGGCAAAAAATCCCCTCCACAGTGTGTGTCCTCTTGAGCAAAGACAAAGAGAAAATAAACACAGTGACACTCACCAGAGAGCGGGGACGTCGCCTTTGTGACGAGGAGCACGAGCGTATGAAAAATGTGCTCCTAAGTTCAAGGAACACAAATTAGTACACATACAGTAGAAACTTTAATATTTAAAGGATTACATGCAAATAATATGACAAGGCTGTTCTGGGAAAGACTCGGATGTCTTCTTGTGAGATCTAAGCTTGATTATCTCTTGTTTTTCTGTACATATAACAAGACGTGTTTCTTCTTTTCATTCATGTGTTTTCCATTCACAAAGCCAAGCACTTCATGTTTGTATTAGAGCCTCCTACTCTCACCACTGTTATAGTTTTGCTTGTTTTGAAGTTGCATGGAGTGGATGGGGGTTTGCTGCCTAGCTCAAGGATACAAGGATACACTGTTGGAAGCTGGCAAGTCAGAGTACAGTGATGCAGTTATTGAAACCGGCATGCCAAATTGTACTGTAGAATAAGAAACTAATTGTTAAAAATACTGTACATGGCTGCAAGTATTTGGGCATAGTAATGCAGTAGGTGTTCCAGTTGATACCAAAGGTGTTGGATAGGTTCTGGTGGCAAATGTATAAAAGAGATAATGATGACACAAAGCCATCTGAGAAGTAATGTGAGGAAACGTTTTGCTTTCAAGATGGCAGATGGAAAATTGCCAATGAACGTATCTATTCTACATGAATTCAGCAATTTAGGCTACAGGGGTGGTGTTAGAATGAATCTCATCAAATTTTATGCTAGCTGGAATTCTTTTGAACTTTAAGAAGAAGAAGAAGAATGGCTTCCCACAAACTGTTGCCGCAAAGCTGGAAGGATGTCGACTGCGTAAAATATTATAACATATAGCTCTATTATAGCACGCTGTAGCATTAATATTTTATGTGTAGCCCAAACCCTCCTGCTGCATATATCTCACCTGACTAGACGTGTAAATGTCTGAGACAATGTTGGAGTCATGCTTGAATATATTGAGATGCTATGAAACAATCTGTCTCTGCCTCATAAATGCGAAGAAAAATCAACTTTCTAATCCTTCACTACATCTCGAAATCAAACTTTCATGTTCCTGCGATATACGCAGCTGCTACTCATTACTCTCTATTTTTCTCTTCCTCTCTCACACTCACGTGTACATATGCACATACACATACACCATTTAGATATCAATGGGTCCCCAAACAAATAGATTATATCTAGCTGTGTGGCATTTCCCTGGTGGTATTTTGGAGCACTCCAGTTTTGGCCACCTGATGCTCAAAACCATATAAAATTGATGTTTTTGTGTGTATGTGTGTGCGCTGCATGTGTGTGAGACACATGCTATTCTCTGCCCTCTGAGTCTTTCTCAGTCCTGGTGAGTCTCTTTCCATCTGTTTGAAAATAGTGACAGTTCTCCCCTGCTGTCTACAGCCAAGAGGGCTGAACACCTGTAGAGGCTTCCCAACACACACATTCACACACACACACACACTTGCATACAGACACATCTCATGTCTTGATGCACTCCTTCACCTCTGAGTTGCCCCCTTGTTTTTTCACTTTCCACTTCTTCTTATTTACCTCCAGTTTGCACCTTCTTGCTTTGTGTGTATATGTGGGTGTCTGAGTTTTTGTCATTTTGCTCGACTGTGTAGTAAATGACTTGCCCCGGCTGGGTGGGTAATTTTCTGGGCGCATTGGTGCTTTCATCCATGCAGTCTCTCGGGGTGCAGTGTTTATGAAATGACATCGTAATCACGCCTTTGCCACTTTCTCTCCATTTCCAGCACCTTGGGAGGGCATGTGGGAGGGTCTTGGGTTTATATGCAGATGCTAAAGAGGAAAAAAAAAAAAAAAAAAAGATGGAAATCTGTGACAGACTGCAAGAGGGCAAGAGATGCAACAGCAGAGAATAGGTGAGCGGCTGACTGACAGGTTGAAATTGAAATAGGAAGAACCTTCTGAGGCTGGAGGAGAGAGAGACAGACAGAGACAACGCAGCTTGGAATGAGCAAATTGGACGGAGATTTTGTTGAATCACATTTAAAGATTCTATCTGTTGCATTTTCATACAAATGCATTTTTCATTTAAATTATATGTTCCTGGCCTACTTTGCATAAACTGTTTCCTCCCCCTCCTTTCTTTTTCTCTTGGCATTAACCATCCGTAACTGTCCACAGACTCTGCTGGTCTCTGTAAAACGAGTTTTCGCTGCGTGCAGAATAACCACGTTACAAACGAGAAAGTTGGTGTTTGCTACTCACACCTTTATGCGATGAGAAGCATTACATCTCAGTTGTTCTACATCCATCTGCTTGTGGAAGTCAAGGCCAGAATGACACATGTGCTCAAACATCCTTTAAAATCCTAGGAGTCGTCATGTAGAGTTACTTTTAGTGGACAACAACAGGGAAAGATTAGGATGAAAAACATGACAGATAAAGAGGTTAATATACTGTATACTGTTAATATACTGTAATGATGCATCCCAGGAGTAGGCATGTGGGACGTGAGTCATTTTATTGTTTTGTTATTGTATTTTACACTGTGCTCCACAATGCTTCCACACTTCATTTGTTGTGACAAAATTAGTGATTATGAGTGAATGCAGTTAGACTGGGAGTGATGTGGTTTTGTTTGAAATGATGATGTGCCCGTTGCTTCTCTGCCAATATAAAGTACCGTTTCAAACATTCTATTCATGTTTTGTAGCTGAAACCCGAGACTGCAAAATGAAATTCAGCTAGTTTTGTTTTTGTTTTTTTTTAACTTCAATAAGTGGCTTGTCCAAAAATAGATGAAGATGCACTGGGGCAGGTACTTGGGCCATGTTTTCAAATAAATTGCTCTAATAAATAATTGCAATGTACATTACATAATGAATTAATTTGCTTTAATTAGGTTTTTAAAAGTTTCTGTATGACAGAAATACACATGAACAACTGTAATTATATCAAGTAAAATGAAACAGTTCATTGTTAATACACACTGACAACAGCTGAGGCTCCCTATTGCGAGTATGTAACTTTTAAAAGAAGAAACAACACATTTTTTTTGTCTTACAGAACAAAACTTCTTCAGCAATAACTTGCACCCTTGCTCAGTTCAAGACATCAGGGGTGTTATTGCCACAGCCTTACTTTGTCTGGTATGACCATGAGCACATTACTGCTAAAGTGCTGACTGATGCAGTGCTGGAGAAATGAGAAAATGCAGGCATTAATGACTTAATGTCACAGGAAAAAATGATTCTTGCAAATGAACAAAGGCAATCTGCATCTTCTCACATCTGTAAGAGTGTGTTGAAGGTGAAGAACAAGCATGAAATATGTCTTTTTACATCAAAAGTTGATATAAATCGCAGTAGGACATGGCTGTTTTCGTCTGTATCATACAATTTTGAATGCAAGAGTCTATTCCCAGTGGGAGGGCAGTTTGATTACCTTCGTTTTCAAGTGCACCATGCCACTCCTAGCTGCTGCAACTGAGCCTTTGGTAACAGCCCCGGCTTTGTTAGCTCTTCTTACATTCAAACTTGTTTTTGTCTGTCCTGTATTCTCTCGAGTCTCTGAAGCTGCATGATGAAATACAGAGGTAGCGGTGTCGAGACACAGAGGCAATGGGAAAGGGATTAAAACCTTCACTCTGTGACACTGTAAAGAGCAGATGCCTTTTGATGTGAAAGAAATTCTCTCATGCAGTGCTGTATACCAAAAGGAATGAAGGAATAATCATAATTATAGTGTCTGACACCCAGATATGCAAACACACACAGTTTAACATGTGGATGTGAAAATTTAATTTCCTCCCCTCTAAACTTTATCTCTCTGTCCTCCTCTGTCTTTTTATATCTCTGTCTTCTCACGCTCAGCTGCCTTGTTTCCTGCTCCCTCCCTATAAGCACTATGCTTTATTGTTTACCACTGAATAGAAACTCTTTATTTGGAGGACTAAAGTTATTACCATCCCCACTTTCACAACATGGGTCATGATTTCCATTTTTTTTACTTTTTCCATTCCTCTCCCAATGTCATGGCCAAAGTGGCAGAGAAGTCAAAATCTCATTGAACAAATGCAGTTAATAGGACGCCACCGCAAGAGGAAAGAGGGCATTTAATAGCAGAGAGGATTTGAGCTGGTAGCAAGAGATTAGGGCCAGTGTTTTACTGGGCAATTCTCTCCGAGTCGTTCTCTGTCCTCTCAATTCCATGTCCTGGGTTTATGGACAGGAAGGTGTCCATAAAGTCTCATGGGTGAATGGATGCAGGATGGAAGTGTGTGTCTCTGTTTGAGTGTGAGGTTGGATGATAAAGTATGTGCGTATTTGCTTGGCCTGAGGTTCTGCTGAGGCAGGTTTTTCAAGGATGACACTAATGGTCCTTTTTTTTATCTGATCTATCTATCTATCTATCTATCTATCTATCTATCTATCTATCTATCTATCTATCTATCTATCTATCTATCTATCTATCTATCTATATGTATATGTGTGTGTGTGTGTGTGTGTGTGTGTGTGTGTGTTTAACATTTAGGCCTGGCAGGTCATGTGCAATAACTTTTGTGGCACTTGGGGGCAGCGGAATTCAGTTATGAACATATCATTGACATATCGTATCGTACATATCGACATATGGCGTATCGTATCGGATCGTATCGTATCGTACATATCGACATATGGCAAACTTGCTAGCAAACACTTGCTTATTTACACATCCAGCAGTTACAGGGAAACATTAGCATTCGTTTGGGGTCCTGTTCTTGGCCACCTTGTGAATACATCCAATATTTCAACCTGAATGCTGTTCCCAGCGGTTGGGTAAAAGTGGTGTTAGCCCTGAGGTCAGCATCAACTTCGGCCCTTGGTGGAAAACTAAGTGTCCCTTGCTTCACGATCTGGAAGCAGCAGGAAAAGTTAACACTTCAGCTACGTCAAGCGGATCATCTGATTATAAAAAATATTTTATATACTAGTCAAAATGATAAATTACTCGTATTAGCTTTTATTGCACTTTCAATAACAAGATTTTCCTTGCCAAACGGACAGTCTACCTGCATTTGGCCCTTGCTCAGCAAAACTCTGAAAATGCAGATGTGATCAGTTATTAATACAAACTGCAGAGACATATCAGGAACCTTTTCCCATGGCTATTGAGTGTTATATTGAATCTCACTCTAGAACTGTAATGAAAATGTGTCCCAGACAGTTTGTGCTCTTGTTGTCTGATATTGGTGTCACAACAACATACCACTATTTTCTTATCCTTGTAACCCAGCTCAGCCAGTCAGCTCAACTGTATGCATGGTTTATAGCTTGGCGACCACCATGCAGCACTCCTTTTGAGCCAGTGCAGTGCCATTACCAGCACCGGCTGCCAGGGGCAACGGACCGGCTCCACGGGATTGGAATGCAGCCGTGTGTGGGGGTGGATGGCAGGCAATCTGTCGCTTGTTTACACTTTATATATCACTCTCTGGGTGCTGTAAATCTCTATTGGTGTCTGTCCATGATCATCTCCCTCCTAGTTGGATTACATCTGTTTTTTGCTCTCTTTCTGTCTTCTTGTCCTGCCGTATGTGTATCATGCTATAAATCACTATGTGACACTCTGTAGCTTCTTCATTTGATGCGTTTTGTGAGCGAGCACTGGATCACTCCCTCTTCTGACATCCGTTAAACTTTGAAAGCCTGCAAGAGTGAAATCGCTATTGATCTGCGTAATGGAAGGTGTGATTCTCCTATCAGTGTGGTGATGTCATGGGATGAGACACAGACAAACACACAATCTTTTCTTGCTTGCTGCCAGGACTAGCCACCTTTTTTATTGATCCATCACTTAGGTGTCACTTTTTTCCACCATCGATCTGCCCACCTGAAATCTGGTGAATGACCAAAAAATGACCTGGAATTAAGGCGGAGAGGGAAGCGCTTTTGATCCAGGCTGCTAAATATGTGATGCCTCCTCAAAAGGCACACTTCACAGGTCACTAAGGGGCCAGGGCTATTATCAAGAAAAGCTTGCTTTGCTTATAGAGCATCATCTTGCCAAACGACAGCGATGGCTTCAACAGAAAAATCAATGCTTTCCACTGCAATTGGGGCGAGTACCTTTAAAAGCATTTACTATCCTGCTTTTCAGCAGCATTTATTAATCTTTCAGCTGCTGACTCTTGTCTCCCTCGCCATCTTAACATCTGGGATGAGGCTTAAGTGGTTACAAGCTCCCCTCACTCTGAAAAAGGTCACTGAAACTGGACCTTTTACTTTGTAGGGTCAGATAATTGAGCTTTTCTTATGGATGTGGACTGATGAATCGCTATTTGATCATTTCAGTGTTGTGCTTGGTGAGGACTGGCAGTGGGGAATTGCCACTGTTGTGTTCAGTGAAATGTTTTGTTAATAAGAAAAGTGCTAACAAATACACTGTAGCTGCTGCCTTGCTGTTTGTACCATGAAGAAAATAGAAAGGCTCATGAATATTCAAATATCTTTCTGTCTGCTCGTCCAAAGTGGCTCAGACACATCTAAATTGGGAGGTTTTCCAACCCTCTCGGCTCCTCTTGACAATCCATTGGTAGCGGCAACTGGATAGGACTGGAAATATTGTGTTCAATTTGTCAAGTCTTCTCAGTTGTGAAGGAAGGCAGAAGAAGGAGAGAAGCCTTTAAGTGTGGCTGGCTATAGGCCCAGACGACTGCCTATGGGCTGTTTGTCTAAGTTGTCTGATTCAGCCGTTGATGGAGGTATTATTTGCAGTTGGAGTAAGGATGAGTTGCAGCAGATTGTGCGGAATACAAGGGATTTTCTCAGCTCCTGGATCATGGGTAGGGCTAAGAGACAAAATAATCCCTCGACAAGTGCAATATGAACGAAATCCTCGATGGGGAAAATCCCATGTTTACTTGGACATACCATTCCATCACCTCCATTACTGCCGAGGCTTTTTTTTTTTTTTCGGCAGTGGCTGTGGTGTTTTTTTTTCTAATGATTATTTCCCCTTTGACCGGTGCTGTTTAATATATACCAATGTGAGAAAGACTGGACATTTATGAGCCAGAGACTGCAGGTCCATTTGCACTTGTGGATATGAAAAGACACACACACACACACACACACACACACACACACACACACACACACACACACACTTGTATTGCTATCTTTCTGTGGGTCCCTCACTAACTACAATTATTCTCAAAGCCTGACTTTAACCACCAATACATCTTTAAACACTTTCACTCATTGTAACATCACCCCAAACATACATTCTAATGTCTAAGGTTGGGCCTCAAAGTCTAAATTTATTTCTCCTTAGTATATTAGCCATGGTCAATACCCACAGAAATAAAGAGTATATATACAAGAGAACCAATTTTGGCTTATTTAGGCTTGTAAGGAAAGAGAAAGAGAAAAAACACTGGCTTTGCTGAAAAGAGTAAAGCGGAGAAAAGACTAGTAACGTGCATTGTTTTGCATTTTCTTTGGACAATAGTCCGGAAACATTTGCACAAAATTTGGACGATAGCCATAGGGATCACATTAATGTGATATCTTTCCTCAGTGACATCCGCTGTGTTGCAGTGTGTTGTACACACACACACACACACACACACACACACACACACACACACACACACACACACACAAAAAGACAAACGTGCATGAGATAAAAAAAAAAAAGAAAAACACTTTCCCACCTACTGTACACTTTGCTAATTGCTGTGTGAAGTGGGTGTGATCGTCAGTTATGTTTGAAGGTGTGAAGGAAGGGTATTCCAGATGCTGTTCAACCATCTGACAAGCACTTCGGTTGAAGCATGCTGACACTGTCAGAATGCACCCCTCCACTTAAAAGAGAGACCGCACTAATCAGTGTCATGCGTTCCTATAGCAGGATGCAGCAGTACACCCCCGCCTGTGTGAGCTGTTTCTCTGTGTTGATTAATGCCAGTCATAGATCGAATCAAACTTCCTCTCACACAATTTCCATGCAAACTAATGCTTCTCATTTCAGATTTCTATTTCATGTTATCACCTGGGTAATGAATGATTATACCTGTGGTAAACCAATTCTGTTCATTCAGGAAAAAATTATCACTAAATCTAGCGACAACCCTGATTCCAGAAAAGTTCTGATGCTGTGTAAAACCTAAATAAAACCTGCTGATAACCTGCTGATCCTTTTTTGACATGTACTCAAGTGAAAACAGTACAAAGACAATATATTTAATGTTTGATCTCATCTATGCTTACTTTGAATTTGGCGCAGCAACACGTTTTAAACAAGTTTGGACAGGAGCAAGAAAAGACTGGGAAAGACGTGGAATGCTCCAAAAACACCTGTTTGGAACATTCCAAAGGTAAACAGGCTCACTGGTAACAGCTGATCGTATCATTGGCATTTGCCAAATGTGGTAGTCCATTCTAAATGTGCGACAAGTGAGTTTTGTTCACTCGCCTGAGTGAAGTCGCTGCTTGTTTTTTACAAAGCACGCTCTGCTGTGTTGTTTATATTACTGTGGCCACTGTGGCCATGGCAGCAGTGACGTGATGAGGGTGCCTGGGGAGGCAGCCGTGCTCTCAGTTTAAATGCTGCTGGGCCCCAGGGATGGACGCTCACGCTCAAAGTGTCTTTCAGTGTCGGGAAGGACAAGCTGTTTTGTTATTGGACGACTAAAAATAAAAACCTCTGACCTTGACTGGCCACTGATGACAGAGTGAAGAAGAGAGGTGATGGGAGCGATAGTGTGTGTGTTTTTGTGTGTTTGACAGAGAGATGGAGAGATAGGAAGTGAGGGTGGATGAGGAAAGGTTGTAGGAGTAAGCACGAGATGTGGCAGGAGGAAAACCGATGGATATGAAAGGGAGTACTTTGTAGGAAACTGATTACAACATGATAATTGGAAATACATATTGTACATTGCAGAACTGTGCGACCTCTTAGATTTGCAGTTACAGTTCTTCCACATGCACCAAAACATGATTCATTCACATTCAGCTTTAGAGCCTGAAAGTGAGGCCATGTCCAATGTAATGCTAATTTAATTTAATGCTAGCTTAATCTTGAAAGCACACTTTTCAAAATGCTCTTCAGTCTTTCTTTGTTTAAAAATAAATAAATACAAATATGTCATTGAATGTTGACTTTGGTGTGTTTCTATAATGGAACTGCAACATTAATGGCATTTCAGCCCCGTCACCAGATAGAAAGTTTCATTTTTAATACAGAAAACATCTTCTTGTCATACAGTATGTGCAGTGTGCCTTTGGCCTACATTCGATCAGCAGAAATAACAATAATGTTAACAAAGTTTAACGGGTCCATGCATATGTCTAAAACTGTGGGTCTGGAAGTGCTGTGCCAGGAACTGTGGGGGGTGTCCAGCTCTGCAGGTCTATGATGTTGAGAAAGCTGGAAGCAGCAATACTGGATGGTCGAGCAATCAGCCTGTTCTGAACAGGCACATTTTGAACAGACACTGCACTGCTTTGAATGTAATTCATGGGATACTGGAGTGGACATTTTATGTCTAAAACACTTTAATCTGCTGTACAGTCCAGTTGCTAATGATAGCTCGTTGGTCTGTAGTTACTCCATGGTGTTACCACTTGTAACTACATAGACTGAAAGAGAAAGAGAAAGAGATGAAGGCAGCTGATCAACCAGGGCTCCACAGAGCTAAGATCACACTCAAATACATATTCAAACACTGATACTTCTGCTGTGCAAATGCGCTGTGGGGCTGTACAGCCTGTACTTTGTCTTTGCAGCTCAGTGCAGGACAGGTGGTACAAGAGGGGAGGTACAAATGCTATTTAAAGCTTGACTGACAGTCTGAGTCTCCACAACATGATGAGGAACACATCAGCAGTGAATGCGCTCTTCAAAGTTCTTTCATGTTTCAATCTGTAGCCTATTTTATACTGTATATAATAGCTCCTACTTGGCTCTGTCACCCATTTGCAGCTAATGCAGCTTCAAAGTCAAATAGAAGTGGGTTACTGTGAGTTGGAGGGACTGTAATGATGTCATCTGTCTCCTGTTATCAGTGACAGGAAAAGAAATTTGCCATGAAGCTGTTTACGAAGGCTGTACAGATGTTGGTTAAAGTTTTATGACTCTCGATTGACATCAGGAAGATTCATTGCATCTAATGCAATCCAATCTTTTTATTCTGGAAGTGTTGGTGAGACTGTGTGCAGACAACACGCTGATGTGTGTCTGATTGTGTTTGCGGATGCCTCAACATTGATATGTCATAAATTGAACCAACAAGGGTCTTGTCATTTTTAATAATGTAAATCAGTGGCTGTGCAACATACACTCATGGGAACAATGCAGCGAAACATGCTGGGGTTTGGCGACACCCTGACAGAGATAACACAATTATCTTCCTTGCAGTCCCTCTCCTCACAGCCAACTACGTCATTTCCACTCCAGTAGCACACTATTACAGCTTATTGTCAGCTCTTTGGTGTTTTTGCCCCCTTTCTGACGTCTTTGAGACATTAGGATCAATCTTTCATTAAAGATGAAACACCTGTCAGAGCAGGGGAGACGTCTACATCGAGCCGAGTCAAAAGGGAATTCATACTCCAAAGCGAGGACATTTAAAATGATTGGAGGCTAAGTGGAAAATTTCTCTCACTGGACAGTCTGACCATGTGATGTGACTAATGTCAGATTCATGTTCAGCACAAGAGATTCACCAGGAAATAACAGTGTCTATGATGATATTAGCTAGAAACCTGAAACCATTATTTTATGTTTTAGAAAATGTAATCTGAGGCATGCTGAACTGCCCCATTGTACTTAAACTGGAGCAGATTTTCCTGCTAAGGGAGTAGACTCATCAAATACAGTTAAACAAGGGTCCTGTCCTTGCTCTCAGTTATCTCTTGGGAGGGACAAAAACAGCAGAAATGTGCTGAAGCAAACGGGCGAGTCTCCACTGCGCAAACGACCGCTAGGCTAATTGGTCGACTGTGAGCGTTAATGTGCAACCGTGCGGTTCTCCTCCTTTTCCTCAGTTGAACCGATGAACACAGCAGCGCTCCTTTTGTGATGGAATTAATGGAAAAATAGAAAATGGCCTAGTTTGAGAATTAAGGAAATGTGATATGTGGTCTACAGTAATTAGGGCCTACAGAGTGAAGACTGTAAGCGCTTACTGTGAGACTATTCCCATGTGGACCAGCCATAATTATGATGGGATTTCTGCCTCTTTTTCCTGCCTGTGATGAAAGGGTTTTATTGTTCCACTGCTTTAAAAAGGAGGGGATCGGCATTGTTTGATGAAGAGAAGCTCTCCCCAAAATGCCGCCACTGCAAAAAGAGCTTCATTTCATCTCAGCGCAGCACCATCACTCTCCCACTTTTGTCTCTCCTCTTCCTCCCTTCTCCCGCTGCCTTTAACTCCTGGAGACATACAGTAGAGCCGCATCAGAAGCCATATAGAAAATTCACAAGGAGGTGTATAAAGATTTTTTTTGTCAGTGCATTGTGATCTCCTGGGATGCGCTCCACAATGGGTGTCAGCGCTGCTTAGAATGAGACAGCTGCATGTCGTGTTGTTTTGCTGAGCTTTCAAGAAATCTTTGTGGCAGTGTGGGTTTATGTGCGTCTGAGCTGCTCTGCATTATTGTGTGCCGCTTTTGGCCGACAGCCTGCTGTTTCTTATGGGATGTGGCATTTTCCACTGTGGTGTCTGTTTCAGAATGAGCGTCGTAATCCGGCCCATTTGCCGTCCCACTGCATAAAAGACAGGGAGAACTTTGCCAAAGCCTGACTGTGCTCTCTGAATTCAGAAGCCCTGTCCACAGTGCAAGATGAACAAAAGCTCCAACGCTTGACAAACTACACTACCCTTGACTCTTTTCATGTGTGCAGAGGAAGAGAGACAACAACAGTCAGTCAGGCTGTACCAGCAGGCTAAAACTCAGCAAGATATCCAGAGTATATCATAGTGACGAGCATCATTACACAGAATCCATAATGGAGTCTGCCACCTCAAATGACAGCTCTTTAATATGTAGCCATTACAGCTTTCGCCACTGACTTGCAGTGTCCTCTACTTTATGTATGCATTTCAGAAGTGCTTCCAATGTCATTTTCTTTGGCCTTGCTGAGCGCATTGTACTGCCTAACGGATGTATCGGCAGACAGAAAGTTAACAGAGTTAGATGTGGTTGCAACAAAGCGCTCATGAAAGGCGAAGGGAAAAGCACAGCTGCAGAAGACACTGAGGATTTCAAAGACCAGGCAGTGCTGGTTCGTGCATGTGTGCGTATGAGCAAGGCGGAGGCTTTTTGTAATGTAAAACAGGGTATAAATAATCCAAATATGATGAGGGAGACGGTTAAGAGAACAAAACTAAAAGGGTTCACGGGTCCATTCACTCTCCCTAGATGATAATGAGAGGATGGATTCACTGGCAGAGATTTACAGCCTCGGTGTGAGTGAGATGGAAGTATAAGCCATCAAGATAATATATGTGCGCATTGTTTTTCTGACTTACTTTTTCTGTGGCCGCATTCTGGTTTCGTAACTTGTCCGGTCAAAGACTGGATAACAGAGCAGTCTTCTTATCTTTCCTAACAATGCACAATGCTGCCACACAAGTCTTGGTTAAACATGAGATTCTTTTTCTCACACCCCCATCAGGCGATGGGAAAGTGACTGGCCTCTAATTATGCTTAAGAGAATGTGTCACCTTATACGTGATTTTCAGTTGTGCACTTTGACCTAAAAAAAAAACATGGAAGAACCCATCAAGCAGTTCTGCAGGTATATAATGAGCTTGTTCTGATTGTTTTACATGCATCACAAACAGGCTAGCTTTTAAACAAGCTGTCCTTTCCACATGATTGCACTTGAAAACACCTGACATGTTTACAACTCTGCTCAATTATCTACATTACGCCTTTCCAGAAGGCTTGCTGGTTTGAAGTAGGTGCGTGATTGATAGGAGACTACATGCATAGTTGTACTGTAACCCGCTGGTTTGTGAGCGAACGTGGTGCATAGCTGTCACTAAGTGCTGATGACTGTGATGGGTTTGGAATCAGAATGAATGGCTGTTTTAATTAAAAGAATAGCGTGTGCCACTTTGCATTCAGCTTTTCAGGTGAGTGTGGTCTTATTGAAAGGCTTTGCTGTAGGCTGTGGTTGTTCAATATTGAAATTGTCTGTGATATAACAAGGCATTTTAGAATGGGAAACTCAAATCTAATTGAGAGATCCGGTTTCCACTGAATGAGAACAAAGACACTGTATACTCACCCGTGACAAGCCTTTTATCTACTAATTAAACCAACTTCAAGGACCTTCTATTTTCTGTTGATTTTGGAGGCCCCTGTGGAGAAAAGTGGTAGTCTTTCCACTGCCTCGTTGTAAAGATCTTGATCTGGCTGCCCAGCTGTTTGCAGGATGCATAGGGGTAATGTATCTATTTGTGGCTATCTAAGATTAATAACTGTAGTTACAGATGTGTTTGCTCAGTAACACTAATTTTGTTGAGGAAGCTGTTATGTCTTTGTAATAAATAGCTAAAACAAACTCCAAATCACTACATGTAGCTGAGCAGCTACCAGCCACAGCAGCCACAGCTTCTACAGCTGCTTAACGTCTCTTTACTTTCCACCAGCCATTACCTGCAGCAACAGGAGATCAATTTAAGGGATCTGAGCCCTGACTGCTGTGTTTAAACCTTTCTTGATGTCAAAGCTATGACTTTGACCCTCTTTATGGCAGGTGTATGCTGAGCGTTCTGTCTCACTTCTTGTCTTTTCATCACGTCTGAACAGAGAGGAGGATGGGGCGGTATTTATCTCTTCGGGGGACAGATGAGGGCTTTTGTGCCGGGTCGGTGACACTCAGTGGGACTGAGGGACACGCCTGCCCAATGCCTTATCAGATCAAACACATCCTCTGTATTACCGCTCTGGAAGCAACCAGTGTGTTTTAATACTCCCCTGCCTGGCTGGTAATTGATTACTGATGGCTTGTGGGTCATTAGGAAAGAGGAGAAGATGGACGAGGCTGTTAAGCAGGGGAAAGTAGAGAAATGTGCCCAATTGCTCTTTTATGTAGACGTCACTAAAGATTGCCACAAAACAACAGTGAAGGGTATTGTGAGTGTGACTCAGATCGATGTAATGCAGTAAAAGCACTTCAAAGGACAGCATTAGCTTCATTGGAGGACAAATATGGTCTTATTATTATTTTATGGCCTTTTTGCTTTGTGTGCTAGTTAACAAAGCCTCACAGAGAGGGAGTGATGTGGGTTCTCACCTATATCACTTGTACATTCAGCCGTGTGATGCTTATTGCTCCCAGAGGAGCCACTTGCCGCTGTATAATGCCGCTACTGGAGGCAAACTTATCTGTCAGTACAGTATGTGCATAAGCTCCACACATGAGAGTTTAGTCTGCATCATGTTTAGGAATTCTTTATGGCGTTTAGCCTTAAAAAGAAAGCATGAGAAAATTAAGTACTTATTTTCCGACTCATAACCATAACCCAAAATCATACTCCATAATTATAATCTACCAGGATATGTTGTCCTTTTACAAAAAGATTTTAAAGAAAACAGTGGCATAAATAGTTGAAATGCTCCAAGCTCAGTCAACCTACCTATTGAGCGCTGAAGGTGAGGAAAGCTGTGTTTTGTCAAATCTCAATGCCAAGCCTCATTTTGCATTTACACATTTGCATATGATGGAGGTTTATCCATTGAAGCACCTCCTGCATCAGCTCGTCTCTTTAGTGCATTCAGAGACTAGACATGCATTTCCACGGGTGTAGCCTGAGACTATGGCTGGGAAAATGACACCACCTCCTCATTTATTTGAATGGGTCAACACAGAGGGACCTGGAAAAACCAAAGAAAAGATTGCAATGCCACCTGATATATCAGGCAAAATGCTGAAATGGCCAATCATAGACATGCAAACGGACGTTCCTGGTGTATTACTCTGTAATGTGAACGCTGTATTTCTACCGTTTACCTTGTGATGAAAGATAAAATGGTTACCGCTGTGATAACTTTCCAGTGTTGTAAAATCCAGTCTGTGAGTTCTAAACTCTGTGCAGTGAATCTGATGAGACTACTTTGAGGGCACCAAATCACACGACTACAGTTTTTTAGCCAATTCCCCAAATCACTGTTTCCCCTGAAATTGAGGCACTTTAATTTAGGATCCCTCTACAATGTCAGCATCTCCCAGGCTACAAAAAACACTCCACCATGAAAAGGCCTGCAAAACAGTATTTACCTCAGTTTGCAATAAGTCGAGTGAATGTAGTGAAACTGCCAGCTATATGTTTGTTTGTGGCCACCCTCTCCTGCACACCTGCAGTATTATTGACGTGTTGGTCAGACGCCTGTAATATCTATAATACGGTGCCAGTGTTGTTCCACTTGGGAGGTCGACAGTGTGCCATTACTGTAACAATGCTTCTCTGGGGTCCATTACAGGCAGCAAACTATGGACACACGTACAAAAACATACACTTCCACGCACCCGCACACCACTGAGATGCTTTAAAAGTCCCCAGAGAATTGGCTGTGATTATTGTGGTTACCGTGATTGCTATCATCGTCTCCCATCACAGTCATTATCAGCGGAGCATTTCCCTGTGCGCTCCTTTCAGCTCAGTGCTCTGTTTACCCTAATGTGAGCTGGGGGGAACATAGCAGAGAGGCGTCTTCCATAAACACCTTGTTATCTCTCACTCCTTGTCTAATTTTCTCTCCATTCTATCACTCCCGCTCATTTCCCCGTCTCTCGATGGGCTGTGTGGGGCTGCAGATCTCCGGCTGAAATAGAAAAAGGCACAGGTTGTGTATTGCTTGTTTGTTTTGAAGGCTTGTTGCTGTTTTGCTAGCCAGCATCCATAGTTGTGCTGATGCTTGCTTTTGCTGGAGTTGTACAGTTGTTCAGAAGTTTCTTGCCTGCCACCACCTCCAGAACAAAAGATAGCTGCAACCTATTTACACTTGAAGAGATGCCAAAACAGTGGGATGCAAATAATTTCTGCCAGTGATGCCCACACATTTCTACTCTTTGGCTCTGATGTTTTTTATTATCCGACTCTTTCTTTGCTCTGCCTCTCATCAGTGTGAGACAGCCTTAGCCAAAGCACTCAGTCAATTCTGCACAAATGGGATTCTTACAGTCCAAATAGAGAAGATTGAAATGTGCAGGCATGTATTTGAAGGGTGTTAAACGTGTCACCCAGTTAATGCCTCCTCAAACAGGAAAAAAGGCAGAGAGATTCCAAGTCATATTAAAACTTGATTTCCTGGAGTACAGTCTCCGGCTGCTCTGTCAGGTACCGGCAATAACCTCCTCTGTGCTTTATTGCTGGTTAAATACATGCAACTGTGGCCTGGATCAAAAGTAAGCTAAGCTTTCTGGCTCTCATATCTGTGATTTTATGAGCACCAAAGCCCGAGTGATCCCTGAGTGATGCTTACTGACAGCACAGAGGAAGAACCAGTCACATGTGCCACTGTTATTCAGGCTCAGTCCTGTCTGTGTTTGCTACAAAACTTGTACGAACCTGGTGGAAGTTTGCCTCGAGTGGCTGCACTTTTTTTTCACATGATCAGAATGACTTGTGTGTGTGCTTGAGTCACACCCCACAGTGACATTTCATCAGACTGTGATCTGTCACGTTATCCTCCTGTCAGTCCTCGAGACACGCACGTCAGAAGGAGCCTGTGTGTGTGTGTGTGTGTGTGTGTGTGTGTGTGTGTGTGTGTGTGTGTGTGTGTGTGTGTGTGTGTGTGTGTGTGTGTGTGTGTGTGTGTGTGTGTGTGTGTGTGTGTGTGTGTGTGTGTGTGTGTGTGTGTGTGTGTGTGTGTGTGTGTGTGTGCATGTGAAAATGTGTGAATGTTTCATTGCGAAAGGTGTGACAGATAATGCCTGGCTTGTGTCGTTGTGTCATTGCCTCATACTGTCTGAGCTGCTGTTCCCTATACACACACACACACACACACACACACACACACACACACACACACACACACACACACACACACACACACACACTTCACCTACCTCCAACCTTTCTTGCCCAGAGCTTTTATCAGCAATTCATTTCCCAGTATCTCAGCCATCAATCACTCCAGCTTGTCCTCAAATGCAGCCGTCACTCTTAAAGAGGAAGAGAGGGAGCAATGTATACACAAGAGGAGACAAAGGCTCCGACAGGCAAAGAGAGAGGGGGCTTTTTAATTAAGATTGCAATCGACAGGCACTTTTAAGAGATGAAACTTTGCTTCATTTTTGGAAGTGTTTGATCCTAAGCTGACTGGGCTTTGGCTGGCCCTCGGTCCCGTTTGTCCTTACAGCTGTACAACTTACAATGAGGGCCACAATTTTGGAAGTTCACTTTAAAGGCTAATGTTGATAAAGTGCCAGTCCATCCTTTACTGCTTTCCCTCTTTCATTTCTTCTTGACAGAGTTCAGATCTCTCTACATGGCTCTCCTTTCTTGCTGCATTCGAATGCAGTGAATTCACTCATGGTGGCCATCCCTCCCCAGTTCTGCACAAACCAGAAGAGAAATCGCCTCTTATTGAACATTTTCAGAGACCAACACGGCGGCTTCTCAAACCGTGTCCGTGAACCTCAACTAAAAAGCAGCAGAAGTATTTTCATAAATGTTAAAAACAAGGGCACAGAGCACATGGGGCAAATACTGAGCATCTAATCTAAGTATAAACCAGCATTGTGGGAGTCCAGAGTGCTCTCTGGCCCTGAACTGCATTGTTCACACATTCACAACATTTTCTTGTGTGCTTGTACTGCAGAGCAGAGCAGTGAGAGTGCTCTCATGACACTAGATGCAGGCGGGAGGATGAGCAGCAGCAGAGCAACCCAGCATCTTCAGTGGGAGTGAATGGGTCCCAGCTATGCTGTTCATCTGCTGTATGTGCTGAAACATGACTTCAGCTGACAAAAGGACACGTGTGTCCCTGAAAGCATGGTTTGGGTGATGTTTAGTTGTTTCTTTTGACTGTGCACCTCCTGTCTTCTCCTCAGAGAAGCAGACCTAGATTCTCCTGCTGGACCATTAAAGTGTTAAAGTGAGAGGAGCAGTTGTGATGCTGGGCCACTGATGCTTCCACCTATTGCTGCTGCATTCCTCCGTTCAACCAGAATTCTAATAATTCAACCCAACTGCTATAAAGGAATGCTGATATTGTACAATTTTGCATTCCCCCAGATTCCATCCAAATACATGTTTTTTAATGTATTTAAATTATCTGTCTCGCATGGCAGCTAAGAGATGTTTGCTGTGGTGCTGGGCTGGCGATAAACAAGGAGTACCAGAAAACAGTAACAACAAACACTAACCTGAAGCAGACGAAGCTCTCAGAATGTAAAGTTTAACTTAAAGTTTATCTTTGTCTTGCAGGCGTGTTTGCTTTTGTGAGAACTGTTGTGCCTCCTGTCTTTCAAATGTACCAATGTCACAAGGCTGTGACAAATAGTATTTTAATATCCCCAAGCCACACCAACACAGACACAAAAGGAAGGTACAAATTCAACAATTTATTTAAAAAGACAAGGTTTAAAACAAGGGGTTTAGTTACTAAAGAAAAGATTAAAAAAGATTAAAAAGTACTGCAGTCCTTGAACGTCTCACAGGTTCCTGTCCAGTCTAAGAGAGTTTTTTTTTTTATACTCAGTCCGGTTAGCAGTGAAGGTTCAGTGGCAGGGGGCGTGGTCCTGCGTCAGCGTGCAGGCTGTCAGCTGTTCTTGTCTCTGCGCTGCTCTCGTCTCTCCGCTCGTCGTCGATCCGTATTGCTTTACTTATTGAGATATCTGGCTCATCACAGTATCACAGTGGCAGCAGCAGCAGCCGCAGCAGCAGCAGTGTCGTCTCGTCTCGTCACAGCACGTCACAGCACAGCATAGCCTAGCCCAGCAACAGCACGCCGTCTCGTCCGCCTCGCCAGCACGACTGATCGCCCCGACCCACAGGTTGACACGCCAGGAAGACCCCGAGCTGATGATCGCCAGCTGTTTTATATCAGCTGTCTTAATTGACAGCCAGTCACGGGGAAACGAAGGAGGTGACAGGGGGGCGGAACTATGAAAGTTAATGTCCACAAGGTTTAGTCCATGCAATAAAAAAAACTGCTTCCCCTCCACAAAAAAAAACGCACATCAAAAGGGGAGCGAAACACACACACCAAAAATAAATACACACAAACCACAGTGCCTACAACTAAGCAGCTCGTTTCAGCCTGTGACACCAACGAAGAGCAAAGGTGTATTATGACATAATGAGGGCCACCATGGTTGGCTTAGGCTTGAGCAGAACTGGTTCAGATGCTGTGTTGTGTTTATACCTGATCTGAACGGCCACACCTGGGGAGGGGGAATAGCGGTGCACATTTTCAGTCCCTCCTGGAGGGCATTCATTGCACTCGCTTCAAACTCTGGCTCCTTCCTCACTTCTGAATGCCTGACTAATCAAGGCGGGAACTGGGTGTGAATGTCAGATTGTCAGTTTTGGAAAGTTACAGAAATAGATGGACACAGCCCTCCTCGATCTGATGTCGGAAAGGTGTGTGTGGTGGCAGTTTCTAAAGCTATTTTAGGTGTGGTTAAGGTTAGGCAACAAAAACACTTAATTAAGGTTAAGGGACAGTTGTTGTTCTGGTTAAAACAAACTAAGTGCAGGTCTGTGATGGGACACAGAAGTCAGATGCCTTATTTGCATCCACCAGTCTGCACTCTACATTCTTTAAGGTGTCAGCATGCTCGAAACTTGGTAAATGTGTTCTCCTCGCACCCCTGAAGGTGAAAATGTTTGTCAGGATGGTCAGACTCGGGGCGGGACAAGAGGCCTGCTGTCATTTAAACAGTCTTTCAGACAGACACGCGTACTGTTACTCTAAATCGTACACGGGAAAAGTGACAGAGTAACCATGTGAAAGATGAAAGAGAATTTGAAAGTGGTGTGCAAACCTGCTTACCTTCTCAGGAGTTAAGATGGAGAGAGGGTTCTTTAGCTCATTACTGAAGTAAGATTATGTTGAGAGAATAAAATGGTGGAAAATTGGTTTCTCTCTGCATGCTGAGGTCACATTTCAAAGGAAGCTTGGACGTTTGAATGCACCTTTGAGTCGGTGCTGTTCTTCAGCTGGTGATGGTGTAATGACAGAAGGAAGCTCACTTTCATCTGTCTCCATTTGTTCCTGCTTCATCATTCTCTGTGTCATTACCGTGGTGGCCCATTGTTCCCCTTCATCTCCTTGTATTATGTATTGTTTGGTCTTCGAGATCTGTGAAAGTCTTTTCTCCCACTGTTGGAAAACATTAGGTTTTGATGGCAGTAGATGCTGCATCTGTGTGAGTGCACTCTGCAAAACAAATAATGTTCGGTGGGAGTTTCTCCTGGAGTTAAAGTCGAAAATAGAAAGAAACTTCAAACTTCACTAACAATGTTATCAACAACTCTTGGCTGGTATTATAATAAAGTCGAGTTTTATTTTCAAATGGAAACTTCATCTTTGATCCCACATCCTCACTGTTTATGTCCTGCATTTCCCACAGATCCCCAGCAATCAAACAGTGTGATCAAAGTTTTTTTTAGATGAAGTCCTGTGCTTTGATCTTCACCAGATGATGGTTGACAAAGAGCTATCATTTCCATCACCTGTGAATAGATTAAATCCATCCTTACTACTAAGCATGTCTTCTGTATTTTTGGTTGGAATTTGGTGGTTGGTGGGTTTTTTTGTAAGCTGGTCCAAGTGTTGTTAGCCTCAATGTGTTTAAATTTGACTATTTTTAGATTAACAAAATATTAAATGCATCAAGGCTTTAGCATCTGTCCCCAGAGTTTATTCCTGGCTGCGTTGAGAAGGCTTTGATACAGCATTTAGACCTTTGTGTTGGAAAATAAGACCTCACAGTTATAACAAGACTCCAGGCAGAGAAACAGTGTGGCACATCAGCCCCCATAAACCCAGTCATTTTTATACTTTTTACAAACTAATTAAACAAACAAGATATAACATGTTAATTTGTGAGGTACTGGTCTGTGGATTTTGTTACCTTTGAGCAAAGCCAGCTCGCTGTTTACCCCTGTGTCCACTCTTTTATGTGAAGCTGAGCTAACCAGCTGCTGGCTATTGCTTCATATTGACATTGATATTGATTCTCATGTAACTCTTAGCAATAAAGCCAATAGGAGTAGAGCTATTCCCTTTAACTGAATAAAGTAGTAGTAACTAGTGATCTTGATATTTTCAAAATATTGGTTACAGCCTTGCTTTAAAAACATTTTTTCTCTCCTGGAATAATATTCATTTATTCATTTTTTGAAAATATACATAGCTACCTGCACATCAACTTGAATTTGCTAAATCAATGATGGCATTCTGTTTAGTTGCTAGAAATGGTTATTTTCACTCCTGTATTCCTCACCTAATCTCTGCTGCACTGACTCAATCTCTCTACAGGGATTGTTCTCGTGGCAGTTAATTATCTGATGTATTTGTGCATCCCTCTTGCAAATAACTACAGCGTGTGAGTTTAGCCAAACTGATCTCTTTTCACACATACAAATATTTTCTATCATACTTCATTCTGGGTGCGAGTGTAATGGCCAATTGTCCCGCAGATCATTTAAATTCAAACAGCAGCACTACCACCCATTCCACTTACTGACATACAGCCGAGCAGTACCAATAAACCACAACACAGTTGCTTCATTCAAACAAGGGTCACTCCAATCAGAAAAATAGCAAACAGCGCTCATGAACCTCTTGACTACACACCCAAGTTCCCGGCTACATCAAAGAGACCTCCTCAGAAATGTGTTTTTTCAGGAATCAATCTGGTAAGGGCCAGAAAATTATTGTAGTAGGCACTGGAGCCAACTTCTTTCGCCGTGGCAATTAACAAGGCTTGTTAACATCAAAGGCAGAGAAAGCAGAAAGTATACTGAAGTCACAGGAGGATCGGCTTTACATCGAGAGTCCAGGCATTTAAATGGACTTTACTTAAAAGTAAAACCTATTGGCTAAGTGTTGACTGACACTAAGTGACACTGAATAAGGACAGAGGGAAGCCTGGAAAAACAGATGTAAAACAATCTGCATTACACTTTGAATTCTACACAGGAGTGTAATTGGTTCACGTAACAAGTAATTTCTCATCTATAAGGAAAGCAACAGCCCGAGTCTGTTTAGGTTTTTGGTAGGAGCTGCACATCGCATAATTATTTATTTATTTATTTTTATTTATTTTTTTTTAAACAAGCTGTAATTCTGTAAATGTTACTTACAAAAGATGAGGTCACCACATTGAGGAAAAAAAGAACAACAAATGCATCTTGGAGCTTTCTGTGATCATATTTGTTATCAAGGTCTGGTTGTTTTGATGTTCCCCATGAGCAAATCTGGCTCCTTGCCAAGTAAATTTTGACAAGGACACAGAAAAGCCTCTTTTCCTGGAATCTCAATCACTCATGGATTCGTCAAAAAGTTTTCGCTCCCAGACACAATTTCATCTAGCTTCAACTTTCACTGACAGAGGAAATGGGTAAATGTAATCCCTGTTCTGATGGGCGAACAAGCTAATCTGCTTACTTCCTCCATTGTGCATTGACTCTGTGATGGCAGAGAGGCAGGTGATAAAAGTACAGAAAGAGAGGTTTATTTGACTTTCTCCACTTCCCTGCTCTCCTTCTCTTGGGAGACTGACTATACTGTAGCTGCTGCTGGATTATCCTGACGTCTCCTATTCTCCATCTCTCTGCCTTCAATCTCTCTCTCCCCCTCTCAGCGCCCCCTCTTGCCGGGGTCGGCACTGATCCTGTGCTCCAGGAAGTTTCTGTGCTTGTAACAATGTAGTTGGGTTTTGTTTTGAAGCCTTATCTTTCACAAGAGTGCAGCGAAGGGGAAGGCGGCCTTGCCAATGTGTTGCCACCCTGGCTGAGGGTGGTAGATAGTGCTGTCGTGTACAAACATGCACGCGACTCACTGTTTTCTATTTGATGATGGTCTTTTATGTGAAGTGGAACATTGAAACCTCTATCCATATGACACGAAGGGCCTTTGGGTGGTGGTAATGACATATTTGTGGCCACTAAGGACGATGCTGCATATGTGAACCAAAGGGCAAAAACGGCATCAATCACATCAGTATTTCGTTAACCCTGCTCTCATCATTTTGTTTAAGTCCTCTGAGGATTTGACCCTTAATCTCTGCCACCAACATTGCTGACTCCAGCGAAATCTGCAGATAAACTCCCCAATCTGTCATTTTGTGATATATAGCGTTACATGCATCATCACAGCCTGCCTCTGAGTGCCAGAGGATGCATTAGGGTGGATAAAAAGTAGCGAAGCATTTTGGGAGCAGTAGAAAAAGTCTCAAAAGATCCAAGAGAAAATGCTGTTCCTGATTACCAGGCATGGTCGCTTGTTCATTAACAGAGACCCCAAGAAAAAACATACTTAACTGATCGCCTTGACCCTGTTTTTTAACCAATGACGTGTTTTAGAAGTCTGCTGAGGAGGTGTCTCAGAAAACCCAGCTGCAAAACAGTGAATTTTCATATTATATATCATAATATATCTGTGACTCAAACCCTTCCAAATTCCAAATGAATCAGTTTGGATTCCCTTTGTGCAGTTTGTTCGTGTCTAAGGAAGAGTTGACCTCTCTTGGGTCTAAATCATCCATAACATTATTATGGATGATATTATTTATGGTAATGATAAGGCTTGATTGTTATTTCTCTATTTGGTCAGCTTAACATGCAAAACCAGTTTGTGGCAAACGTCAGGAAACCACTGCAACACTTTCATGCATTTTTATTTAAGAAAATGAAGAGTTACAGAAAACAGAGCTATAGCAAAAGAGATTGAATATTGGACTTTCATTCATCGAATGTACAGGAATACGCCACCAAGTAATTGCGAATGCTGCTCTGTATCTTTGTTCGTCTGTATATGTTGCCCTGCGATTGGCTGGCGACAGGTTCAGGGTGTACCCTGCCTCCTACCCGTTGACAGCTGGGATAGGCTCCAGCCCCCCCACAACCCTGGAAAGGGATAGTCAGGTATAGACAATGGATGGATGGATGCTCTGTATCTGCTGGATAGCCAGCTAGCTAGCTTGCTGTGACTGCGAGCAATGCAATGAAAGCAGTCATGATGCACTGAAACATTTAGATGTGGGCCAGAGCTCCAAAACTATGACTTGAAAGATGCTAGAAAGTCATGTGACATGTCACATAATCATGGAATCTGTTATTGATATAGCCGCTGTAAAGGAAAAGAACAGATGGGAGTATTATTGTTATTTCACAGCAGCTCTGTGGGACCCCAAGCAATGAAGTAATGCCAGTTTCCAGAACTGTAAAGGTTCAGTGGTTTTACACATCTCATCTTCATTCATTAACAAATGAAGATCTTTGGTCAGTTATTACAAAGGATGACTCAACATTTATCATGCTTTTTAATTGGCACTCACTCAGTGAAGCGTGTTATTTAATATAGTAACAATGGGTACTAAAATTAAATAATTGTCAGTTCCAGAGTCAGTATAGCACCGTCACCAGAGCAGTGACATCAGCGCAAGTCGTGATAAGACCCGAGCCGTGGTCATTCACATAGTCTATAATTTTCCTCTGCTTTGCACAAGCGCTCTCCATCTACTCAGAGCCCCATTCAGCAGTATCAGTTTGAAATGGAATGAGGCTCAATAAACTGCATGTAATTTTGCTTCTGCTTCAAGGACGGGTGGGGGGTGGGGGGGGTCATCCTAGAGGGGGCAGAGGGATGAACTGCAAGAAACATAATGGCAATATGTGAGGGGATAGAGGGAGGGGAGGAACTGCTGCAGCCCAGAGAAGTCCAACTTAAGTGTCTGTGACACTTTATTGTGCGAATCACTCATATTCTTTTTGGGTTTTCATAAAAATCTAATGAAAGCGGGGCTGTAAATTTGAGGAATGGAGAGGCCTCTGACGGTCGAGATAAATGAGCTGTGGTCGAGCTGATCAGACTTAACAAAACATCAATCTGCAGCAGGGTTTAAAGTGAGAAGATTGAACTGTTTTTAGATGTATTTCATGATGCTGAACTTCAGGTGGCTGTAATTCTCTCTCTGTGTGTATATCCATTAGGGAGAAGTGTTGCCTGTGGGGAAAGTGTACATTTCCTTGTTGAGCGAGTCCACATGCAGGGGTTTAGCAGCTTTCAGCACACAATTATGCCACTGAGGACATCTTTCAAAGAATCCAAAACATTTTACATCATGTTTCCAACACTTATAATACATAATGCTGCTGCAGGTGATTGTGAAATCCCCCTGCCCTGCTTTAGTAAATACGCTTCCCGACAACGCAAATGAGTGGCGATGTCACCCGCCTTCAGGGAAGTGTAATAGACTCTACTTCATCTAATGTTAATGCCAGCGCTACTCCCTCGGCGGCTTATTTATGTATGTGTTTATAATTTTATTATGTGGTGTTATAAGGTGATACACTGCATGAATATTCCTCCTATGAGAGGTAGTCACACAGAAGAGAGAGCTGGCAACTAGTTTGCAACAGAACAGATAATTTAGATAATGACTCTATGGAGGCTGAAGGAACGAAACGAAACGGAACGAAAAGGAAAGGGGAAAAAATATGAACAAGATTAGGCGAGGATACGCCGTGGATCATTATTATGATTATATACATATGCGTGTATGTAAGTGTGTGCACGTGTTTGTGAGAGTCACTGCATGAGCTACATTGAAACTTACTGTATCTTTCCACCAAAGAGAATATTCTAACAAGGCTGAAGAGGAAAATGAGGTCATCTCCTCTGTTTTCTGGTTTTACTGGACAATCTGGTATGAACTGAAATCATATGCTAATCACAAAATATCTTGTTCCCACCAGAGTGGGAAAAAAATTAAATGATTAAAACTTTTTGTTCATGTCCCTCCATTTTTTTTAATTTTTTTTTTTCATTCCTAAATTCTTAGGAGGCCTAACTGCTAGCTGTTTTCAAATAGTATATCACTTGTTTGAAACTACTAGCTCGGTTGTTTTTTCAATATAGAATTTTATGTTTCACAATTACAGGTATTTATGCAGTTCATAAAGTGTGCTAACCTAAACCAATGCTATTTGCTTCTGTAGCATAACGTTATTAGCATAGCATTAAGGAATCTGAGGTAGCCTGAACCATATTCAGTCATTTTTGTATACCCGTCAACAGTGGGGTTCTTCACGTTTTATCAGAGGTTACCATTTGAGTGAATTCTATATACTGCCACCTGCTGTTCCAGAGGGGTATGCAGCAAACACATCAAATAGCCTCCCATCAATGTTACAGCCAAACTTTTTTTTGTCAAATCCAGAGATAATTTATTTTAGACTTGCTTGCTCTTTTGCTTTTTTTTGACTCTTTTTTTTCTGTTTCACATTTTATTCCTGGCAGCATGATGAAGGCTATGAAACAATAATTAGACCGTGAGGGAAGCAATGAAATGACACACTAAATAAAAAGGTAGAGTTCAATTATCAAATTACTGTTGAGTAAAATCAAAATAAACGACAAACAAATGTGTTTTGTTTGAGAAGGTGAACCATCATAAACCATCCATTTATTTCTGCCATGGAGCTAACGAAGTTCCTTCCTGTCTTTCAGCTCACATCAGGGTGAGTGTTGAATAAGCGATACACACTCTTGCACGGCATAGCTGGAGAGGCTGGTTCACTATCAGCCTAAATATGGATTGTGACAGGGTGAGAATGCACCTAGGCAGCTGTAAACAAGCTAAAAGTACTGGCAGCCTTAAACGACCAGGAGGGGATGGAAAGTGAGAGGAAAGGGCGTCTGCTTTTTAACACCGCTCCCTGTCATGTTTTCTCTTCATCTCTAAACATTATGCAGTTGTCTGGCGATCTGCCAGCTCAAACAGATATTCGCTTCAAAATAGGAGAATCTCTTGTGGGATGCCGGTGCAGCAGCCGAAGAATGTGTGAATACATCCCGAGCTTTAAGCATCAGAGCAGCTGTTTTTATGTATGTGCATCAGAGCTCTGCATGTGTGAGCCCGTGTGAATGAATATATGAATATAATCTGCAGGGGAATGGTGTGTGAATACGCTTACTGTATGTCCTCAAGGTCAATCTGAGAGCGGCCTTCCATAACCACACATACACAGAGATATAAAGAGCAATAGCTTGTGGGACACATTTGAGTCTCTCCTCTCATACTACCGATCTTGAAAACCTTGAGGGCCTTTCTTGTTAATGCTGCCCATTACTTTCTTTCGGCTGTGGAGGATGGAATTTCTGTCAGCATCACAGTCTCCCGTGTGGAGCATTTTTGGCTAAGTAGTCCAAATAACATGGCTCTAAAAGCCTTGAGAACAGCTTTTACAGCTTGCCTTTTTCCTTTAGAAGCCTCTCCTCTCCTGGCCACTTTAGTCTCCATTTCCTCCCCACTTTCCGCCTTTTAACCATGTTAGAGGGTTTCTCTCCCATCATGCATTGCAGCGTTATCAAAGTGGACCACCCGCGGTTTGTTAATCACGCCGATGGAGGTGTGAAATGGAGTGTTCACACTTGGCAAAGTGGCACCCTAGCTGCTGCAGCCTTTTTAGTTTGGTTATAGTCAGCCATTTTAGTTCAGATAGTGCAGGTAACTGTTGCACGTCTCAGAGGAACAAATAATCTCATGAAGTCTAATTAGAATCCATTAGCTTAGTTTATCTGTTTGGATGCTATCTCGTACCGTTTGTTTCCCGAAAATTGGTAAACAAATTAATTTGTAGCAGGGATTTAGGGTTTAAGTTTAGACTAGTCGAAAAGTCAGAAAACACTCAGAACACAGTCAAAACTGAGCACAATTAATTTATAGGGTTAAACATGTTGTGTATATTTTAAGAGCCATTTTAAACGGTTCATCATATTTTTCAATAACCAGATTGCATTTTAAATACTGCTGAAATGTGTGACACTTGCATCAGGGTTTCCGGTCCACATATCCTTGAGGATTACATTGTTCCGGACAAATGGGAGGAATTGTGATCAAATGTTACCTGTGCTTATATGCGCTATTTTCACTTTTTTCCAGTATTCAGCAAGAGCACTGCTGCCGACAGCCACAAAATGGGCTGCAATGTAATGTCTGCTGCCGTTTGCGCGCCATCAATGTATGTCCTCTATTATTCTAAGTGTCTGACAACATTATGGAAAAGAGTCCTACGGAGACACCTTACCAAGCTACCAGACTCCATTCACAGAAACAGTCCTTTTATCATTGTAAAACACACTTCATCCAAACTCAACAGAAACAAAATAAAACTCACCAAAACCTTCTTTAGCAGTTACCGGATACAAAGCCGTACATTGCCTGATAATGGAAACCCTGTGGACATACTATCCTGTAATTCAAAGGTCCAGTGTTTAGGATCTTGTGGCATCTAGAGATAAGGTTTTACACTACAAACAGCTGAATACCCCTGGCCTCACCTTCCCCGATGGTGGCCGTTAAAAACACAGAAAATGCAAAAGGGCTACTGTAGAAACGTGGTGCAACATGGCGCACTCTGTAGAAGAGAACCTGCTCCCTCTGCAGATATAAAGGCTCATTCTAATTCTTATTTTCAGGTGATTATACACTCATAAAAACATAACTGAATATGATATTATATTATTAATATTACATTTCTGAATAATGTATTAAATTTTGCCATATTCTGCCAATAGGTCCCCCAAACCTTCCACACTGGGCCTTTAAATGTGTGCATTGATAAAATAAAAATAAAATTAACCAAGTGAGGGCAGCAATGTTAAATTGACTCGTGGACTAATTGCACTCATCCCTAAATTTTCGTTTTTTTGTCACAGCGGTGGGCAGCAGTTTCTGGCATGCAGCAGCCATAATTTAGCTGTATTCCATGAACAACAGTGCTTCTGGCCATGAAAAAAGAAGACGAGAGTTGCATCGAGTGATAATTGAAGAAACAGCAGAAACGCGCGCCATTGCAGTAGAGTTGCAGTTATGTTGAAGCATTGTCACTGTATTGTCCCCTCTGAGTCCTGTTTTCTTTCCCAATATGTAATCACAACCACAAGCCTCGGCTCCAAAGTTGTGCCTGTGGTGATTGGAATGAGAGGGGTAAACACGCTGTCAATAGGACTAATTTAACACACACCATGATGACTGAGTCTCAGAAAGCGCTGCCAATTGCGCCCAGTTAGGAAAATAACAAGACAGTCGATTTGTTTTTAACCCCAAGCCGGCACTGCTGTTTATGGCCAGGAGGCCAACATCAAGCTTTAGCTTATTGTTCAGTCAGGTCATCAGTCTAAACGCTAATTAGAATTGTCTCCCCACTGGCTTTAGCGTGCGTCCCTGTGTGTGTTCATGTTGTTAGAAACAAGAAAGGGGCTGGAAATCTCCATCTTCTTGTTGCTCCCTGTGAGTGACAGAAGCTTTCAATTGCACATGTTTGGACATTAGAATAGACTGTCCTCCTCTTGGCCTGTAGTAAAGCAACCAGAGCTGCAGCTGGCCAGGAGTGATAACACTTCATTTACCGCAAGGGAAGTAATAGAGGCACCTACTATAAAGTCACTGTACAAACTTTCACTTTCAGGGTGAATTACCCACTTTTTAAAAATCTTTGTTAGCAGCACAGTGTCCGTCCAGCACATGCTCATATTTAAACCACTGACTAGGTCGATTTGCAATGACGGTTGCAGTTTGCCTAAGTTTAGGCACCAAAACTACTTGTTTAAATTTAGGCTGCAAGACTACTTGGTTTGTATAGGAAAAGATCATTGGATAAAATAAGTTTGTTATTGTTTCGCACGCAATGTAACTGAACTTAAAAAAGTTCAATGTTGACTTTCCCTTTGAAACTAATTGTTAATATACAGTATGTTGGCTATTTTGATCACCCGACTGCAGTTTAGGATTATATGAAGCTCTTGTGTGAGCCCAACCTCTTTTTCCTCTCTGCTCCTGAGCCAGAAGGTTATAAACTCCAGTTTGAAGTGGAATTTAATTAGAAATTATGATCACAGCATCACATTATCCACTCTTTAAGGTTACCGGTCCCTTTACCCTCAACTGTCTGGTGCTGGCAAACAGCCATTAGGATTTTAAGAGGTGGTATTACCGAGTTACATGGATCGGAGGCAAACACAACCCACATGACACGAGGGAGAAGTCAGAATGCTATAAGCACAGATGTGTAGTACGGTATGTGTGTGTGCATTTGTTTACATTATTATCATTCTGTATGCAGTAACTCATGCAGCAGCCCCACTTATGCAGGGCTTTTATGCAGGATATTATAAATACTGAGGTCATTGCTCCAAGCAACTGCCTTCATTTATGCGTTTTGGTGATTTCTATTCTTTATTTGACCCATGTGTTTTGTCTACATTGACCTTACATCCTCTTTGTCTGGGATCCTACACGGCTGTATGTGTAAAAATAATCATAAAAAAAATCAAAATGCCCTTTAAATAGGGAAGTGGTAAGACTTTCTTTTGCCACTACCTAAAGGTGACAAAATAGCAAAATTACCATAAAGCATTGTGTTACACCAAATGAAGGAATATCCCATATTTTATATTTTATACATAGTTATATCTATTCATAAACAAATTCCATCTTCCTTTTGAGAAAACAGTGTTTTCAACAGAGGGCTTAAAAGCAGTTGTGTATCTCAGAGTTTGCATATTTGATGGTCTAAAAGCTGTTTTTTCAAAAGCTTTCTCTAATCTGCCAGGAATACAAAATGAAACACATCTCTAAAATCCCTGCATTGTTGCATCTTTTACAGTCATGGATTTCTTCATTGGGATAAAATTGTCAAATTTAAGAATATTCAGTCAAAAAGATATTGCTGTGTTAAGTGCTCCTCTGCCCCAAACGAAAACTGATAAAGATGAAAATACTGAGGTCATGACCTCAGTGTGCTCAGTGGTATCTACTGTCTGTCAGGTATCTAAGTGTGTTCACGTGCCAGTTTTGCACATAGATCTGATCTTCCATTTCATATGTACACAATGTTTTGCTAGTATATCAGGTGTTGGAAAGATTGTGTGTGTGTGTGTGTGTGTGTGTGTGTGTGTGTGTGTGTGTGTGTGCGTGCGTGTGTGCGTGCGTGCGTGCGTGCGTGCGTGTGTGCACGCATGTGTGTGTTCAGACTCGGACCACAGAGCAGTGTCAAGAGCTTGTAGTCACAGGGAGTCGGCATGTCTTGCAGCACTGTGTTGATGGTGGGTGTGATTGGGATTTCTGTGCACGGTTACGGGAGTGTCAACACATTCGCATGCTGCACTCTATCGAGGCTCTGTGAGGTTAAGAGTGCACCAGACGAGTTCAGAATCATTTCAGACGAGGCACGCACACTTGCACACAAGTTCCCTCAGCAGAGAATATAAATCTATCTCTAAGCTGAATTTTACATTTGAATTTTACACACAGTTGCACTTTAAATGTAAACAGACAATATTTTACATCAGGTACGGTGGAAAAAAATATGTTTATAGCTCTGGGACCTTCTTCCTAAAGGCACCTTAAGGCTAAGAGAGCTGTAAAAATCCATTTTAAGTGATGTTCCCCAAAGACAATGTAATGTAAGATGCTCTTAGAAGTGATCATAGATTAATGCGTGCCTCTGTCCACCTGTAGAAAGAAACAAGGATCTTGGGAAACTCTAGAATCTGATGGAGGAACTAAAAATAACATGTTGCATTGAAGTTTTTATTGTTGATGTTCATTCTTAGGTTTTAGTTTTAATCAGTCAAGTTTTTCGTCGTTTCCCATGAGAGATTTCTGTGTTTGTGTTTTTCTCTGTGCTCCTCTCACTGGTTTGAAGTCGGAATAAGCAATGTCATGTATACATCTGTGTGCCAATCACAGTTTAATGTTTGAATCAAAGTCTGATTACAGTGCTGGGATTGTTCCTAGCTCTGTTAGTCAAATCGGATTCACTCACAGCCACACAGTCTTGACACAGATGAGAGTGTTTGGCAGTGTTGTGCCTGAACGCGTTCATTGAACGATAGTTCATGAACTCGTTCACATTTTGGGCGAACGTGAACTGAACGTACTGTATTACTGCCTGATGAACGTTACTGTGAACTCGTTCATTCTGGTGTCTGTGAACGGCACGCTCTCTCAGTTTAACTTTGTTCAATAGGGTGCCAGATTTCTATAGAGCCTTCCAGGCGAAAACACACCGTAAACAGGCCTTAATATGAAGCGGAAAAAACACCCAGTCTGGCAACACCAGCCACCAGTGTCGCACCGCCGCATGCGTCATCAAAACAAAAAGCAGCATGGAGGCGTCGTGTGATCATTTTAACGAGTTTTATGACAAGGTCAGTGAGGATGGGAAAAACCTTACATTTCTGTGCAAACTTTGCCCGTCGGCTTCAAAAAGAAAATCAGCACAGCAACAAAGACTTAAAGCAACAATGGGGAAGTGCTGTCCCCTCAGTGCCAATGTAAACCCTGGTTGGATGAGGATTCAAAATTGGATAAGAAGATGAAATCTGACACATAGTTGATAGTTGACACACTGATAAAATAATTACTGTCTGTGGCTCTATCTGGGCTGTGGCAATAATTTTGAAAAATAATAGCTCGCAGCAACAAATGGAAAAAAAGAACAATGAACTAGTTCATTTTTAGAACGGTGAACTTAGTTCAAAATTTGGAATTATGAACTATGAACTGAACTAGTTCATTTTAAAATTTGTGAACTGAACTTTGAACTAGTTCATGTAGGAAGTGAACTTTCCCAACACTGCTGTTTGGCACAAACAGGTGAGTTGAGCTTTTGAGCATGAAACTCTTAATAAATAATACCCAAACATGTGCTTTTTAAAAAAAAAAAAAAAAAAAAGAGCTTAGCCTTGACTTGCTTATTTAGTCATGGATATTTAATGTTATAGAGATACTTGAAAATTGAAGCAATGTTTTCCTCAAGCAGCAGCTAAATCAATGAAGAAGCTTATTTTTCTCAAATCTCTGCAAAGGAACATTAAAGGCAGCGAGCTGAAGGCTCTGACTGCTGGCTGAACATCAAGCTTTATACCAAATGATTCCAAGAATAAACCTTTATTTGTGCCATTTGTAACATTGATACTTTGTGATTAACAGATTTTACGACACAGCTAATAGACAATTGAACATGTCGTGCTAGTTTAAAGGATATTCAGGATTATCTTCAACACCACAGACAGCTGATGTTAATAAGCGGCATGTGAGTCAGTGTCAGTTGAGTCTGACTACAAGACTACAAGTTTGAAAAAGAAAAAGTTGAAGCTGTGGAGTTAGACAGATGTGAGCTTTCCAGACCTCTGTAGCCTGCTCCTCATTAGCCCCTGAGTGTAACACACCTGAGTCTCCTACCTCCAAACTGCTGCTGGTTGCATTTTGAGTAATGTAGGCACTGGGTTTTGTCAGGAACAGAGAATGCGTGGAATAAAAAAGATCATGATCCTTTTTGTCTTACTGTTCATCATGAGCCTGACAGTTTAACAGGAGTGCAGTGCTAAATCTCTACTGCTTTAAGTACTCCTTTAGGAAATGTGTGTAAGAATATCAGAGCGTTCAAAGAAGCACTTTTAACTTTGATCGATTGATATAGTAAAACAGGGCACAAGTCAGGGTCAGGGTTTAATAACACTGGTGACAGTTTGTGCTTATCTGATATCAAGTACAGCAGTTTGATAGATCAAAGTTGGACTCCGTCTTAGATTAAGTTCAACCCATCCGGCTGTGTTTAAGACTGCATGCAGATGTGGCTGAGTGCCATGCTAATAAAGTTACAATGCATGAAAAAGGTCAAACGGTTGATCCCATTACCCTTCATAAGGAAAATGACAGTGATGGAATCAAAGCAGCGAGGTAGCACTATGAACTGCAGTGGCATTGCCTGATAATAGGACCTTAAATCACTTGATGATCTACATTATTTAACAAGCCTTCATCTTTTGATGCAGTTATGTATCAGCTGATATAAATTTCCAACACAGTCTGTCATGTTTGATGTCCTTGACATTGAACAGCTACCAATAGTCTGCTCCCTTCTCTCGTGTCCCGCGTGTAAATGACATTCTCTGCAACTGATAAGACAGAGAGTCAATATTATCATCATTTCACTGTCGTAGGTATGAATCCTAGGCACCTTATCAACCGTTTGCCCAGGTGGTTGTAAATGTCACTGGTTTTGCTATGCCTTCTTTGCTGTGCACTCTTGAGAACCCATTTCCAGCTATCTCAGCTCTTTCTCCCAGCGGATGCCATAATTCCATCTGCAAACATATATAATTATCGCCTCAGCTTTCCCATCAAGTCTCGACAACGTGCACACTTGCACATTGTTCATTAAGGCTGCACAGGCAAGGGTGGATGACAACACTCTCCTGACACACCCGTTTATCCGCCGTCTCATCGCAGAGTTGCAATATTGTTCTGACAAGGCAACCAGGATTGCTTGAGCACGAGGGGGAGGGAGGGAGGACGCAGGGCGAGAACGGTGGGGGAAAACAGCAGCTTTAATATGGCAACTGATAAGGAAAGTGAGTGAGTACAACCCACGCCCCTCAACCTGGATCTCCCTATCTCCCATTTCCTTTTTTTTCATTTTCCTCCACCCATCCACCCCCCATTTGGAATTGCAAATCAACCCATGTGATTCTTTTCAGGCAGGGTGGGAGATAAGGAGAGAGGTGTTGGACGTATCAGCAATCTGAGCATGTTGTTCATTTCGATTTATTTATTTTATTCCCGACATTTATTTATCTCTCTGTCGCTGCGTGTGTGTATGGTTTCTTGTTTATGTACATATGAATATGAGGATTTGTGCTTGTAAAAGTGATAAAGATGGATAGCTTGTTTGTGTGTGATCTGGCTCAGATTGTGTTGTATTCGAGCATGCACTCGAGGGATGGGCGGATGCAGAAAATTTGGTTTCCTACATGCCCGTGTGTGTTTCTGAGAGGACTTCTGTGCAGCATGTTGTTGCGTGACTGTGAATTCACAAAGGACTTTAAGTGGGAAAGGTTTAGACGAATACATGAAACTTGTCTGAAACACTTTTTTGAGTCAGCAGGCAATGATAGGCGAGCCCAGAGTGCCGGACTCCAGGAGATCACAGAGTCATTCACCCTACACAGATAGACATGGAGACAGCTCTTGGCTGCTGAACACAGAGATGGTGGAGAAACAAGATTAGGTGGACAAGCATGCATACACTAAGGCTGTCAGTCAGTGGAAGTGCAGCTGCGACAACACCAAACTCAGTTTCATTGTAGATGGACGAGAGGACCTGGTGGACCTATAGCATGTGAAAAGTGCCTTTGGGCAAGAGTTTTTCAGACATGTTATTTTGATGCTACAATGTTTACACAGAGAAACATGCACTGGGAATGGGATTGTGCTGGTAGAATCTGAAATTGATCTTTTATTTACTATCATCAGACTCATATTCTCTTACAACGCTTGAAACCACTGAACCTGAAACTGCTCCGAACAGGCAGCTGGTTGTTTGAGGTTTTCATATCTTAGAATAGTCTCTTTTATTTATGACATTTTGCAATACACAACCCTGTTCTTGATCTCTTCGGAGTGCACAAACTGCTTCCAAGCTTTAAACACACACACATACACCCACACGCAGCTTAAGCCTCCTTGGCAGCGTTCAGTATGCCATGTCCACTCAACTGCTTCAGTGCCAGGTCTGATACAAGGCCGAGCCATGCCAAGCCACTTGCCCCCCGGCAGGTGGTGTGAATCTGGGCATCCACAGATAGCTGTGATCGGCACATCATCACCATGGTAACTGCCAAATGACACCACCCCCCTGGTCCCTGTCCTGACTCTCACCAATAATGAAAGGTCATGTATCATGTCCTTGTTCTGTCAGAAACATTTAAAACCTGCAGGAAACCAAACCAGCAACGTCACAGCATTGTGTTCTTAGTCTTGTTCACACACCGTAGCTACCAGCACAGGTTTTATAAAGTGATAGACACATACTTTCCTTTTCTCAATTTGCATTTCGCACACACTCATATCACAAAGAGAGGGCCTCGGCCTCTGCAGAGATAAGTATTGGGTATAATCAGTGGCTATTGTTAGTAGAATTATGTTGTCCAAGAGGAGACTGTTCTCCTTGACAATAACTGTAATCCAAATCCAGACGTTGAGCCCATCAGTGTAATAAGGTTGCTTGCAAATTGATCCTCTTGGCAATAACCTCACACCCCCCCCAGACACTGTAGATACTGAGATATTCAGCATATACGTATATATATAAAGATGTGTGTGTGTGTGAGTGTGTGTGAGAGAGAGAGAGAGAGAGAGAGAGAGAGAGAGAGAGAGATTCTAGGTGACTGCCTTGATTTGATCTGGTATCTGTTATAATACCTTCTTCACGTTTCAATTCACTCTCACGTGATGGGTGTACAGATCATTTTATCCAGCTCACTGCAGTGGTGGAAAGTACAGATTTTAGATGCTTCTACTATTGGTCTCTTAATTACTGCTACAGTTCTTAATAGGTGTCTGTTGTCATTTCTGAGGTGTTCTCTCAGATGGCTTCTTTAAATAACTGTATGAGGTTTAAAGAGGTAAAGTTATCCAATTTTTCACAAAAAAAGGAAAAGACAACAGTCCAAATACAAATTTGTCCAGCAGAACTTTGACTTTTCTTCTTTCCTACCCCATGAATCATCTCATGACCTATCAGATATATGTGACCCACAAGAGGGGGCCCAATTGAACGAAAATACATAACTATATATAAATTAGCTAAAACTAGCTTTAACTTGATCTACAACAGGAAGTTCCTTATGCTTTGATGCATCACTGTTAACAACCTAATAATGTAATCACTCAGTGGGGCCAGTTTTCTACAGAATTAATGCTTTTACTTTAATGACATTTTGCTGATAATATAAGACTGTGAATGCAGGACTTTTACTTGCAATGTTTTATTGGAATACTTTGCTTGACTGAAAGATCTGAGTTCTTCTTCCATCACTGTGTGAAGGATGTGTTACTATGTGACTGCTGAGCATGTGTGTGGTGTCGTTAGCTTTGGCCTTTCAGGCTGGGATATGCTTGCGTTTAAGACCAGTCAACTTTAAAGATTTTAGGATGTCATACTCAGAGTCATCACAAAGATTTGCTGACCTGTGTTACTGTACAGCACTTTGTAATTGTGTCTTTGAAAATGTATGGATTTGTTGTAATTATTATTTCTTTTCTCGTCTGTGTGAAGTAAGCAGGATTGTTGGTTTCAGAAACAACTGTTGGACAAAGTATCTCCTATTCAGATGTCAGAAAGATGTGGAGGAGGGGGATTTCTGGTACCGTTTGACAATCTGACAAGCACTTAGCTGATGCAGCTCTGATGGCCGGGCCGCACTGCCTACCTCTATCTGTGTGTGACGGCTACCTCACTGACTGGCTGCTGCTGTTCGTGTCCATACAGAGAGCTTTATTCTACATCCAGTTTGCCTTTGATTTTGGCCATTATTAATATAATATTTAATTTCATTCTAAATTCCAATTATATTCAGTTTAGTTTTAATTTGAAACTGATACAGGAAACGTTGAGTTAAAATTCTATTTGTCTTTGAATGTCCATGATGTATTCTGAAGACATAGACACTGAAACTGTAATAAAAGGTTTAATGTTACTGGTATAATGTCAACATGATCATTAAGAAATCATTTTCAGTCTATTTTTGCTGAGAACTGCGTGTGTCAGGCTGGAAAAAAAGGCAGCATGTTGAATCTCGACATGACGCACATTGTGCTGCTCTAACCTGCTAACATGGGCCAGGGTTAACGGGGGCGGTGTGGCCTGGACATCATTCACTCCCGGCAGAAATACACTGAGCTCATCACAGAGGAGGAAGGGGAGTGACCAGAATAAACTTCCCCTTGGAGAACTTCTGAGTCAACAGGTGAACGCTGAGTCGGAGGTGTTAATGAAATGTTATATGAGCAGCATGCCTTTAGCGAATGTAGCAGCACAACTTGAGTTGTCTTACTGAAGTGGCTTGCGGGCTCTTCTCCATTAGGCATCCATCTCTAGCCCTCTCAGTTTTGTCTCCAAACTGCTTGACAATTCCCCCCACCAGCCCTAAATCAATTTCTAAATCCAATTAGTCATTGCATTAGACTGTGAGGAAAAACACCACTGTGCACTGTAGCCTGACAAATGTTTGGCTGCTGCTGTTGTTTGTTTGCCATGTGAGAGCTATTGATCAGAGGGTATGAGGGAGATAGAAGGGAGGGGGTGGGGGTGGGGAGTGGAAGACCCGATGGAGTGTTATTGTAAAGTAAATGTGAAGCACTTGTCTATTTCAGGAATGAAGGAAAGGGAGATGGGACTTGATAGAGAGGGAGAAAGTTCTGCAGGAGGTGGAAAGAGGAGGATCAGATGGAAGTGTAGAGGGGGCCAACATCTGGCAGCAGCTGGACAGAGAAGCAGGTGAAGAGAAGAGATACAGTAAAGAGGAGGGGGCTAAAAGACAGAGATCTGGGTAGGATGGAGTCAGGGAGAGATTAAGGGAAGGGGAGTGGCACAGAGTGAGTGTTATTGCCTGAGGTTGAATGTGTCAAAGCAAAAATGATGATGCCAGGCGAGGCCTGGGGGCCGCCTGGCTATCTGGCAGTTTCCACAGCCAGGGGTGCCCACTCACAGATGCCAACATGAGAAAGAGAGAGTGAGATGGATGGAGGGTGGGAGACGAGAGGCAGAGACTGATTTAGAAGGGGGTAAACAAAGAGACTGATGAGGACAGAGCGAAGGGAGATCAAAAGGCCGAGCAGCTTCACAGTTTCACCCAAATAAGCCTGAGATCTCCCATGATGCTTTGAAGGCTCTCATAGCTCGAGCAAAGCCAAAACAGGAGTTTTGACAAGTATTACACCACCAAAATACTAACAGCACGTTGCTTTGGGCAACAACATGGGGATAACAATACAACAACAAGCAATATGATAGCATTTATTGTTCCAAGGGAAATGAAAATGGCCAGTGCAAAGCTAGAGTGCACATCCATAAAGCTTTACAATAGACAACATGATAACCAATTAACAGCATTAATGGCTACAGCTGTATTATCAGAACACAATGTACTCATTCATGTTCATATTTTTATTCATACATACATCATCTTGTTTTCACAGGGTCCCCAAAATGAGGCTGCATGGCAAACACCAGTCACGTCCCCATATTACATATTCAAATGTATGCATGCACAAACAAGCAATAAGCTGTTGGTTTATCTTCTCCTATTTTACCCTGTTTTTTTTTTCTTCTTTTTTAAGAGGTGAAGATTTCAGAAAGTACATATTGTTAAAAGTATTTTCTCTCATCTCGTCCTCCCTCTCTCTGTCTTCTCTTCTCTGTGTCACCTCGTCTCTGCCCCCCTCTTGTTTGTGCCATGATTTTGCTGCTCCGTGTTGCAATTTCAACATTTCAATATTTCATCTAATATTTCCAGAGCAGAGAGCTGTGTTGCTGAATTATTTAGCACCACAGAAATCTGGGTCTGACACACCAACACACACACATACACACACTCACACGATCCACTACTAATAAACTCTTACATATACAGTACACTATAGATTTATGACTCTGGATGTGGATTTTTGCCAGTGAGAAGTGTAAAATGGTCATTCTTGAACTGTGACCTGAGAAGCAGAGAGGTAGATCAATCAAGAGAACTGATCCCCTCTGATATAATCACCATCCACAGCCATGTCCTGGGGCTGATGGATGACCACTCTCTAACCCACCTTCTCTTTCTCATCCACAGATACTCACACACATGCATTGTGTTCCCACAGATACACCCACACGTGCACAGTCACGATAAATCAAGACAATGCAGACGGCGCTCTTGGTCACTTCCTAAGGCGAGCATTGTCATGGATATGTGACATTTTCTAGATTGAGGAATCCTGCAGGGATTTAATTTGTAGCTTCTCAATACAACATCAAGCAGCTTGTGCATGCATTGTGTATGTGCTCAGTGGCAGCATGCAAGCCTTTGTGCATCTGCCGGAAGAGTCATTTTGGCCTTTATACACTTGGGCACCATTTGCATGAATCATCTCTCCCCCATATGTTCCATCATCTCACTTCTGAGTCTGACTAAAGCAGATGAGAGGGAGAAAAAGACAGTTCTGAACGTATGCTGTGCTGCCTTGACTAGTTTGACCGGTTGCTGTTCTTCTGTCATCACCAAAGAAGCTGCAGGTTGCTACTGCTGTATTTAAAAGGCACTGGTGTAAAGATCAGTATACAGTAGGACAAGGATAAGGGAAAGGGAAAAAGAAAGAAAGGGAAGCGTGAGAGCTGGACAGGTTGTGAAAAAGGTAAAGACGCAGACGGACGAACACTGAGACACAAAACATTATGTAAAATAGAAATAGAGAATAGACAAATTTCTTGATTCGAGAAAATAAAAAGGCTCTGTCTTCTAGCATATTTTTTTTTGTATAGCTGAAGCAGAGGGTTTTCTTAAATCTATTTCAAATTGCAGTACTCTGCACAAAACCAGCTATAATCAGCATATTGATGATCAAATCTCCTGACAAAGAACAGTTGAGCAGAAATACCTTTCTTCTTACAGAGGGAGCAGTTGTGCGTTATATCTCAATCATCCTTAATTATTGCGTATGCATTTGCAATGCTGACATGCAGGGTAAGAGTACAATCAGGATTTCTTTGCTTGATTGTACCCCTTCAATCAAATGGTATTCACTGAGATCGCCAAAACCTGCGGGGATGGAGGAGAAATGAAAAGCAAATTGAGAATGACCGCACACCAAGAATAACAGGATTGGAAGGCGAGCTATGGAGCTATGGAGGTACATAGTGCGTGCGTGCGTGCGTGCGTGCGTGCGTGCGTGTATTAGTCACATTGTGGAGACATCCATCTGCTTACATAGTCACATTGTGGGGACTGGCCTTATTGGGACAAAATGCAAGACTTAATGTGATGTCTTAGGTGTGTCGGTCAGTGTTATATTGCTCTTTCTAATTAGTTTTCAAGACTGTTTGACCTCTGATCACACCTAGTATTACTTTAATGGTGTTATCTGAACACCTCCAGGGTTGTGGTACCACAACCACAGTGTTTCATACCACCGGTGTGGGTTGCTAAAGGTAGATTGATCACCGAACCCCCTGTCTAATGTCCCATCCCACAGCTGTTTCAATAGGAGTTACATCACATTAAGGACGTAATGATACCTACTCCTGGGATTTAAATGACTTTTGCTTTGATAACTTCCTTTCTAACTTTGTCTTGGATTCTCTTAGTTGAATTACTTTATCAGCATCTTAAAGGCCTTGAAACCCTTTTTTTTTCGATGAACTTCTTAGTATGAGTGAAGGGGTCTGACAAGAACTGCACCACTGAATGGTGCTAATTTAGCCATGAATATGTGTTGTTATAGAGACGTACGTAAGATCAGACACCAGGATTTCAAGGGCTTTGAGTTTCTTGATACTTAATGAAAAGAATAAAGGATATGCAACAGTTTTGTCACACTCCACTTTCTTATTGGATGGATGAAACCTTTACATAATTTAAATCTACTGATTTCACAACATTTTTGGATTCTGTGCTGTCTGACAAAAGGCACTCATAATCCAGGCCTACACAGGGACCACACTGCATTAGCACACTGACTGATACTTCACTATTGACTTCTGCCCGCTTGGTGTGTGAGTGTGTGTGCGCTGAGCCCCTTCCAAGGCGTCTGATCAACTCTCCAGAGCTGAGCTGATGTGTACCACGATCAATACCTGGCCTCCAATACCATCCTTCATATAGTCAGCTATGTCTGAGGCATAGTCCTCTCTTTCTCTTTGTGCCTCACCCTTTATTCTGCAGCCTGTATTACAGCTTGGCTTCATAAAAGGAACCGAGCATCATAACAAGCTGTATTATCAGCCAGCTCGCCGGGAATTCATCGAGAGCCTCTCACTCTGCCTTTATTTCTTTTATTTTCCTCACTCCTCTGTCTTTCTGCACATTATTTTACCGTTCTCTCTCCCTCACCGCTTCCATTCTCCCTCTCTCTTCCTCTGTACCTACCTATTACTGATGAGTCGATTTCACGAGTCAGTGATGCAGAGAGGGTACAGTAGAATATGCGGTGTGTGAGTGTGAATAACAATAACTGTCTATGCCTCATAAGAGAAATTCTAATTACATCCACTGGCACCAAGATCACATGCCTCATAAAAGAGCAAATGGTCATTTCTGCTGAAAAGTCTCTGTTGTTGTGGGTGATTTTAGCTAATTATGTTAGAATATCACCAAGGATTGGATTGGCTCATTTTTATTAGCAGTCTTGAGTGATCAAGCCTTTGTCTGTACTTTATTTGAATGTGTTTTTGATTTTTAAGAAGAGATAACACTAGTGCAAGCTAGTAATCATATTATTTCCCTCTGCTACTGTGTTTCATCTCTTTATATGTGTGTGTAGGCAGGATTGAATGCCATCATTAGCTATGCATAAAAAAGAGCAAATCCTGATTAATTGTATTCTTGATTCTTTAGCATAAGCAAATCCGAGCATCTTCATAATACCCAACTGGATTCATTTTCCTGCTGAATGAATCAATATTTGGGTCTGTAATTGATGTGAGAGTAATGGAAGTGCATAGTAGGAAGAAAAGCTTTAACAATATATAATACTACACATCACAGTGCAGTTCAAGGCTTAGCGGTGAACTCGGTGAAACCGTAACCGCCTGTTGCCATAGAAATTTAGATCAACTTATCCAGCAGCGCATCAACATAAACCATACACAAATCATCTGTCCATCGCTCACAAACACATGACCTGCCTCTAAGGTATGTATTAAGATTAAAATTCGCTTTATTAATCACACACACACAACACAACATGGATGCAATATAGAAAGAGGTGAAAATAATAATAATAATAATAATGATAAAAAATTCCCTCTGTGCATTTGAGAGGATGTGGCACAGAGCTGGCCCAGGCATAAACTCAAAAGCAGTTTTTGAAACTCTTTTCAGCAGAGAGGCAATTAGGCTATGAACTCGTTTTTGTATTGTAGTTACAAGGGGTTTCAGCTCTGGTGTTGGCCGTTGTATCAACATCTATTCAACATGCGCAGGCTTGCTGGGTTGCTTTTTTCCAGCTGTTTGAGAGTGGGCTGGAGAGTGGGCTATTACAGCACCATTGTCCAGGTAGAAAGGCTGTCAAAGAGACACTTGTAGAAATGTTTCTCTGACATTTTTGGTAATGTTTTCTGCCTTGTGGATGGCTCAGCGGTGGGGCTGTGAGAGAAAGGTCAGAGAGGTCACAGAGCTGATAGGCCCACCTTCATCCCCGCTGTGCTACTTGAAGTCATCACAATTTGTTTACAATCTGCTTCTTCTGCTTCTCCAACTTTTTCCATATGGCATATGGTTATGGACAAACTTAAGACTACTGAGAAATCAGCGGAGGCTATATCCTTGCCGAAAAGCAGCTACCGATCTGGCCAGTGACAAGCCAGCGGTTGAAATGAGAAGCCTGTAAGATTATTCATTTGACCAATGTGGTAACTCATACGTCAAGCCTAGCAACCCACTGGATCAGCTACTGGCTCGGCTGGTAACTCGCAGGCAGGGCTAGCTAGATTAGTTACTAATTTGCCAGATCATTACCTTCTTTTGTGTTTTATAGAACCAAATGCGACATATTACAGCCACTAACCATAGACAAAGAGGAGTTATGTAGATTCTTTCAATTATTCTGTTTTGTGTTTTTGCTGCAGATCTAATGGCCTCTCGACTTGGATCAATTGCGCTTTCCATTGAAGCGAACCTTGCTGTACCAGATCTTTCTCACACATAATCAACGGGACTATACCTTCACATTCACAAGCTAAATGGGTTCAGCGGGTATAGGTTTAAATGTAATGGGTGACTGTAATGATAGGTCTAAATTTCAATGTAACGGCACAGAAAAATTATTACAAAAATAGGAAATAGAGATTAAGAGATTAATAAGAGTGTGTCAAAAGAATAGTATTATTCTTACAGTTTACAGCAACTATATAAATATAGAAAATAGAAAACAGAAATAGAAATATGTGTATCACACTACACTATATAACTACAGTGTAAATAATGATATTGTAATAGATAATAATGTAAATGTATAGCATAGATGCAAGAGGAACTGCTGAACAATTGCAAATCTAGCTGTCATCGGCGTGCTAGCTGCCAGCCAAGCCACGAGCTGATCCGGTGCTTCTCTATATTAGACACACAAGTTACCGCCTTTGTCAAACGAACTTCTCATTTCCCACAGCCAGGTTCTTATTTCCTTCTGCCAGCCTCTCAGTTGCCACTGCTGGCTTGTCATTGGCCAGATCATTTGCTGGCTCCAGCAAAGATTCAGCTTTTCAGTTGTCTTAATTTTGTCCCTTGTCCTGCACCATATTTCTACCCATCGACCAGATTAGCTCGACCTGTTATTCTTTGTCTGACCTCTTTCTGGATTTGTCTCTTTTCATTCTTTCCCATTTTCTGTTACACCTCATTCTCTGTCGCTTGCTGTCTCTGTGGCTGTGACCTTTTCTCTCTCTCTCTCTCTCTCTCTCTCTCTCTCTCTCTCTCTCTCTGTCCCTCTCCGGTCACCATCTCACCTCCATCCTGAACACCCCTTTCTCTGCTTAGTGTGTGTGTATGTGTGCCCTCTAGGGCAGAAGTGAAGGTTGCAGTGTGTGGCAAAAGATCCTTTTGGTGACATTTGAAGAGATATGTGTGTCATGACTCTGGCTTTCTGTTATGGAACGATGATGCACCTGCTGACACACACACACACACACACACACACACACACACACACACACACACACACACACACACAGATATATTTACATTTTTGCAGACATACAGGCTAAATCTCAAAGGAACCCTGACGTGTTTTTTTTTCTTTTTTCTTTTTTTGATTATTTGCAAGCGGCCTTATCTACAGCCGAGAATATTGCTAATTTTTTTTCACCTATCTCCTTCTTTCTCACTCAAACACACACACACACACACACACACACACACACACACACACACACACACACGCACACACTCTCTGTTGGAGCTGAGTAGTGTATACTTAAGTCAACATATATAGCTGAGTTTGGCCAAGCAAGATTCCCCTAGGCCTGGGACAATGGTGTTGAATTAACTGCGAGCACTGGAGACCTGGGGACAGAGAACACACACTCTCTCTCTCACACACACAAAGCAAGTGGGAAAGTGTAGAAGAACGGAACGGAAAGCAGAGACATAACTGCAGATTTCATTCCCCAAACGCCCACTGTGCTGCAGATTCGTGAGCACACCAAACTTTCCAAGGACCGTCACATTCCCAGTCATTAAAGGATGGCGGGAAGACAAGCATCGTAACCATCCTCTGCTTTAAGACCACAAACACAGAGTGACATGCTGCTGTAAGTGTTTTCCTCGCACTGTAATCTTCACTGGCTGCTGCCTTTTAGTAGGCTGATGGAAGACAAATAATTGTTTTGAGGGGAGCTGAGCTCGGTCCTAATTCAATCTTCTTCTCACCACCCAAATCCCCTCTCAAACACACTAATGCACATTAATGAGATTTCATAGCTCTTAATGGGAGACAATGGTGGCGCCTGTGCAGGTTTTTATGGCATGCGTTTGCTTATGTGTTTGAGTTTATCGTGTGTTTGTGTGTGTGTGTGGTGTCTGTCTGGTCTAAATCTGTTTTCATTAGCTGTTGCATGAGCTCATGCGTAGTTATCCATCTGCTGTGGGGATACATGCACAGCGAGCGGCATGGACACATAGAGTACATACCCACAGGGTGTTATATAGAGAAAAGCAGACCCAAACGTTAGACCGACTTTCTCTCTCCTTCCTCTCTCTGTTTTCAGCTGTACCTCTACCTCAGCACTGCTTTTTTTCTTCCCTTTGTTTTTGGAGATTTCTTTGTTTTCTTTTGTCTTTTGTCCTTGGTGGATGACAACAGAGCTGAATAATTGATAGCGTTAATATATGTATATGGATGGAAGAAGCGTAGAATGGGAATGGATGTCAGGTCTCCTTAAAGTTATGGAGTCATTAACATGGCACTGCTCGTTGCACTTGATTTACCAGGACTGTGTCACATAACACAAATCAAATGAACATCATGGGGTGGGCAGGGCCAGTATTTACTCCAACTGTAACACACAATCAAGCTCTGGCTTATGACTTGACCTATGTGTTTTGGTGTTTGCAAAGGATTCCTGAGAATTTGCAGTGTCTCAGTCAATGCTGAACTGTGTGAACTTGGAGCCTCCATGCTTTTTGTTTGTTCTTCCACATAATACATACGCGCCTGCGCAGAGACTGTAAAAAAGCAGACTCATTCAGGCCTTAGTGAAGCAAACAGTGTGAGAATTCAGAAAACCTGCAGGAGAATCAGCAAGAACCAGACAGTGACAATCTCTAAAAGTCCTGACGAACCATTAGCTGGTTGGCAAAGCGTGGAGAAGAGGGCTCAGTAGGCTAAAGCTCAGGTCAAATCTCTCAGAATGTTTATGAATCCAAGATTGGTCATGATATAGAGGACTGGAGTTTTTCAGTTTGATATTGTACACTTTGCATCAAAGTTTTTCAAGTTTGCACTACTCTGCATATACAACATCTGTTGAATATGCCTCCACAGCTGCTCTTTTGTGATGTTTTTTTTTTCTTATTCTTTTTTTTTTTATGAATTTGAACCGTCTTCATATTTGAACTTTCATGATACTGAAGCGGTGCTAACTTCTTTATTACATTCAAGTAGCTCCTGTTGTTCCTGAGATTTCAGATTTGAGGTCATATCTATATCATGTGTTAAACAGTGAGGCTGCTGAAGGAACTTTGAAGATACAGCCTACCCTCCACCTAACATGCCCACAACCTGTGAGTCAGGCCCCATCTGTTGCAAGTTTCATTTTAGGATCTTCCTGTTTGTTCCTTGAGAGTGCTGACGTGGCACAGCATCCTCCTGCTGGAGGTGGTGGTGGATCTGGCTGGCCTCTCCTGTCTTTGGCCAGCTAACACGTCTTGTAATGAAGGCAGCTCAGGGTGGATGGCAAAGTTCCCAAATTGTTGCAAAGCCCACAACCACTCAACAAACAATTCACTCTTTCAAGATTGTCTTTGCATAATACAACATCTCCTTGGTTCATCTCCTGGTGTCTCATTTGTGTTGTATGAGTGGCTGATTATGAGTCTGACCTATGACAGGACTAGATAGTTAGCTAGAGTTGTTGACATGGTGTGATTACATTTACTGTTTGCCAACCGTACACTGTATTGACTTTGAATCTTGCTATCAGAACATTAGCTTTCTGGCTCATAGCTGAGCCAAACTCTTCTATGAGCTGAGTGATGTAGAAATATCTCCGGTTGCCAAGTTATATCTAAGATTCATCCTATTTACAGGAGTATTCAACAAGGTTTACGCTGCATAAAAACTTTATGGGATGGTAATGATTGTTCCAGGTATTAGTCAAAGCCTCAGGTGTTATCAGGGAAACTGAGTTATGGCTTTTGAAAAATTTAGATTTTGATTTCAAAACATATGCCCATAATCAGGAATTAATGGGGGCATCAAGGCAACTGTTGTCCACTGCAAAAATGGACATGTTGTTGGGCATTATATATACATATTGTGTAACAGAATATACTGATTATTTTCAGTTATCATCTAATTAATCTGTATATTGTACATATACAGGTACATGCATATAATGTAAATATATTGTACTATACACTGTAGTAGACTCCAGGGGGCCCAAGGAAATACATGTTCCCAAAATATTTAGAGCCCCATTGCACACATGTAGTTTAGTAATGATTGAGGATATCTTGGACTGGACTGGAAAACAAATTCAAAATCTGAGTTCATTTGTTGGAAAAAACAGTATTTTCCCCTGCCATGCAACGCTGTGGGGACATCGACTAAATGGAAGTTTGAAATATTTAAATCTTCCTCTTCTGGTGCCAAAACTATCTCAAATATTAATAAAACATTAATATAACGGGTTATTCCAAACTTTTGAACGTTAAGGTTGCTTATCCCTTTTTTAGGGCACTGTGCTTTCACACTGAGAGCCACTGTAAACTGAAATCCCATGTATGCGTAAACGTACCTGGTCAATACACCTCATTTTGGTTCTAAGGTATTTTTATTTTACATTTTCTGTTGCACTTTGGTTAGATTTTGGCAGAAAAAAAAAAATCGAAACTGAAGCATAATGTGTAAGTGATGTGTAAACTAAGTGCTGAACTTATATGCCCTTTAGTGTTTGGGTGTTCACATCATTTCACTTTCAAGGCATCGGATTCTGACTTCTAACTGTGGTCACTTAATGTAGGAATGAGTTGCAATGATATTCTGGTGGTGATTTTAGGACTGACTGCGTGCACCCTGGTTTAAATGTAAGGGGTATTTGGACAGTGGTAAGGGTGGTGGGACGGACAAGCACAGAGTGCTTATTTTGAAACCCACGTATGTTTTAACACATCACAATAGCACTAAGGCTTGGTCAGCTAGGCCTCAATGCCCATTGCTGACGGAATCATCTCACACACCTGCCACACAAAAGACACACTAACACAAATTACACACCATACCAATCACTGCTGCTCTAACCAAGCTATTAGGTAGTGCTGATAGCTAAAGCATAAACTCACTGCCTCACCCCAGAACCATTACACAGATGTGTGCATGTGTATGTATGTGTGCAACACAGGTAATGCTCCTCTGACTCCTTTGCTGAGTCCACAGCTTCATCATCATTAGGCTACTGCAGTGATAAGACAAAATGATAGAGGGATGGGGAGAGAGACAGAAAAAGAGAGAAAGTTCTGCAGCAGAGGTATCAAGGGGATTACCTTCACAACTCCCACCTACCTAATAGACTCCCTCACCAGGTCTAATGACACACACACACACACACACACACACACACACACACACACACACACACACACACACACACACACACACAGACATGCACACAGACTCAACGCCAGCTACTTTTAGCATTAACACTTCACAGCATGCCGCAGTGACGGTTCCACACAAAAATATAATTAAGAGGGTGCCATGAAAGCCAAGACGGAGCATCCTGAAGTGTAACACTCCAGTATCAATGCCAAACACACATAGTTTTGGCTCATACAGTAAAAAATGCAGTTGTAAAACTCAACATTTTGTTTGCATTTATCGTTTTTTTTTTTCCACCCCAGCTTCCCACCGCGTAATTCTCTCTTTTTTTAATCTTCCCGCATTGCTCTTATCTGATGTGCCTTCATTAACAGCGCATCCTCGTTAGAGTTCCTCGAAACGTTAATCTCGTTAAGAACAATCAAAGCGGCCTGGCTCCGAGACAGCCTTTCCGCAATGAGCAGAGAACAATGGCAAAGTTGTTTTTCTTTGAACTCTTTTTGTCTCTGCTTGCTTTGTATGTTTCATTTCTTTCCATTTTCTTTTCACTTTACATTTCAGACATTTACCTAATAGTTTTCCTCAGAGAGTCTCGCCGTATGAGCAGGCATACAGGGGATCAGTGTCCTGCTAAAATCTCTAATCTGATCTAAACCTCTAATTCTGTTGTGAAAACCATAAGCCTACACTAACTTTACCAGGCTACTGAAAAATTGGGCTGCCTTACAAACAAGGTGAGAGCGAAAAGGAAAAACAAGGGTAGTGTGGAAAACTGTGTATCGAGCATGTGAGAGAGAATTTGATACAGCCTGTGTGTGCACCTTCATTACCATATTCATCAAGGTTGTTTTTAGCCTTGATTCTTATCGTCTGTCATTAGCCTGGCTACATTTTACCAGTCCTTGGGAGCGACCTCTCTGTTTTCTCGTCTCCTTCCTCACCCTCTTTCTTTTTTTATCTCTACAGAAACAGGCAGACACATGACACTGATGTTTAGACCTTCCATATAAAGCTGATTGGTTATGGCGCTTGACAATGATTGGATTTTAATTGATTAGTTACAACCTAATTGGCTGATAGTCAGCAGCTTAATGAAAATGAGAAGACTTAAAGGCAGTGCAGTTTCAGTCTTCATTTGTATCACCGGATCACCATCCATCCATCCATCCATCCATCCATCCATCCATCCATCCATCCATCCATCCATCCATCCATCCATCCATCCATCCTGAGGTTCTCAAGACAGGTGTCTCATCTGTCTTGAGAGATAATGTCTCCAGCGGGTTCTTCGTCTGCCCCTGGGGTCCCATACCAATCGGACCTTCCTTGAAAACCACCAAAGCAAGGCACCAAAGGTTGAACCCAGCCGCTGGATAGAGGAAACACATTTTGGTCTCTACCAAAAGTTTGCGGAACATAGATTGGCTGGTAAGTCTCCCTTCACCACAGCGGTCTGATACAACCCCCCTACATTACTATCCACAAACAGAATTGCTGACAGCACAGGGAGATTTGTGTATCAATCAGTGTTTCCTCCATGTCAGCCAGGGTGTGATTAATTATTTTCAAAGAGTATACTGAGTGAATGTGGAATACACTGGAATACATGCATACCTGTATACCTGTTTCCTGTAGAGCCATGTTATTAATGACTATAGGGAGGAGGATGTGTGGGAAGAACAGGACGATGATCATAACATGGGCTAATCAGTTTTCCTCACTTCTTCTGGTCTCCATGGTGATCAGAGGGGGCCTATGCATGGAAACGATTGCTACATAACTCGTCAGTGTGACTGGTCTCTAATCAATCTAATCACTGACTTTCACCCCACACTCGCAGACACATAAAGATTCATGACAAAAAGAAATTATACACAACAATGACAATGCATTTTAGAATAAAAGATTGTGTATCTGGGCCCTTGCCAAAGCTCAACTTGAAACTTTTCTGATGAATGTGCCTTTTTTAGCCTGAAAATGAAATGTTCATTGATAAATTCTCTTCAGCAACATACTCACTGTCTCATAGCAGCATTAAATGTTGCACGTTGTTTCTCAGCAGGCTCAACGTTTGATTGGAGATTTAAGCTTCCAGTTTGTAGAAATCTGTCACTATGGGCCGAAGACTTGATCCTCAAACACAGTCAATGCTGTATATGCCTCAGTCCGTCTGATAAATAAAGATCTGGCCTCTTCGCAATCATTAAAGAGATCACTTTGTGTGAGCACTGGGGGACATTGGGAGGGAAAAGAGCATTGGTCGCTGTGTAGCACAGCAGGAAACTTCCAGCAAAGGGCACAGATTGCTCACAGCATGTACACTGGTCTGTTTCTGTAAATATGTGTGTGTGTGTGTGTGTGTGCGTGTGTGTGTGTGTGTGTGTGTGTGTGTGTGTGTGTTTTTATGCATGACCAGAGGTTGTGTTCAAATCTTGTGGTAAACCTTGTGTTGGCAACCAACACAGGGGAGGCAAACTCAGGGTTGCAGTTCAAACTGAAAGCTTAATCTCTTTCAAGATTTCGACCACGCTCACAATGATGTGGATACAGTTGAAAGCCATGTTTTTTTCTCTTTGCTTCAGCTTTCCATCTACAGTAAGCTGGCCTTTTCCACCCTCAAAAACTGAGGTTTGTGCTCTCTAAAGTGAATAAATCTGAAAATTCTGGCCTTGTGATGTACAGCGGACGGGAAAAACAAATACAGTATAATTCAGTGTAACAGTGGCTGGCCTGATGAAACTTACGTCACCGCATGACAAAGAAGATCACAGAATTATATACTCAAATTCAAACCTGTGTCAGTATCTGTCAAGGGAAATTATTATGTGCAAGCTGAATGGTTTGAAATTGCTTAACAAAAGATGAGAACATCACTGTCCGGTGTAAATTGTAAATCACCTTGAATGGTTGGAGGTTGGAATTTTCATGTGCAAAAGCACAACCTTTGACTTTGGCTGGAACACAGCATTAGTAGTTTTAGATATTAAGCAGCCTTTATGACCTTTGATTAAGTCACATTTTATGGTTCTGTCAGTGTCAATCTAGGAAGTTGTGTGCCCTGTATATGCAGAAGTGGACAAGGGTTAGGGTTTGGAGAATGGGGTGGTAATTGGGCAGGTAGCATATAAGACTGTTGTGCAAGTGATTTGCATTTATGTTCATTGTTACCATAGCCTCTCCCTTAATGAAGTGTTTTAGTAGCCCTAACCATAAAGTATCATCTCAGTTTATTTTCCATGTCCACTTTCTTTCCCTTATCTTAACCATACCGTTGCCGTGTGCAGATGCTGTACTGTAGGAAGCCACAATAAGCTGGAAAAATGAGGTTTTGCTCATGACTGGTGCTGAAAAGAAATGTGTAGGTATTTTAGATTATTAGCATAAAATAAACAAATAAGCAAACTTTCTACATGTAAATTGTGTTTTTAGATTGATCCACATTAGTGTAGCCTTGGCATCCAAGTGGTGTGTGCAAGTGTGTGTGTAATCTTAAAACCTCACATCTGGCTTTTCATGCATCTTCTTACTTTCCTTCCATCTTGTGACCAGTAATTTGCCCCAGATGCCTGTCACCATGCCAACCACCTGTCTTTACTGTGTGTGTGTCTACATGCATGCACAAAGTGGCCAAGTTCATCAGAAACACAGACACTGAAAGACCTGTAGCTGCACGTGTGCTTCTGTCCTCACTCATTACATCTGCTCCAGTGCTGCGCCAGTGCCAGCAGTTAAATATGGTTCCACTCTGTTCATCCTCACCCCTCCTGTAGATCTACTCATTCCAGGGTAGCTCCTTTTCTTTCCCCCAGAGGAGATTAGTGTCTCCTCTATGAAGTACAACTTGACCTTAACCCTCCCTCATTCTCTCTCACATTGCCTCTACCACTCCTCTCATCACCATTTGATGTAAATGCAAATGATTCATCTTCCTCCACTGATACAGTATCAGCAGCTCCAGACTGGGGATAGAAAAAAAACGACTTTTTGTGGAGCTGTTCTCCTTTCTGACAAGCCAAGTACCTCTTAGGGGCTCTTTTAAACATCACTGGAACATCATGTAATGTATATGCACTTGAGGTGAGTGTAGAAGCTTCGAAGCCTTTTGCTAGTTAGGTCTCCAAACACCAACCCAGCTGGCTTGTTACAAATAATACCAAAATAGTAATTGTTATTCTTGTCCTTTCTCAATTTCCCCATCTCTCTCTGTTTGCCATCCTCCTGTTCTCTCTCCCCCTTTCACTCCACTCCTCCCCCTATGTGGACAGCAGGCATTCAGTCTCTTATCAGTGGAATCAGCCAAGCACAGCCACTTTTGGGCCGTAGATAGGCAGGAATTGGCTGACAGTGTGGAACGGCTACTGAGAAAGAGAGATATTAAAGATGGGGAGGGGGAGTAAGAGAAATGACTAATCGCAAAAAAAAAAAAGAAAAAAGAAAAAAGAAAACAGATGAGCTGTTTGTTTTCTTCATAGAAAAATACCTGGAGATAGAATTGAACTTTTTCTCTCAAGCACAACATCGCACGCAGTCTGTCTTTTGTACAGCACAACATATCTCTCATGCTATCTTCAAGCTAGTATTTACGAGTGACTTTCAGAAATCCTTGAGTCTACGGCACCTCTCTGACTTCTCTGCCTTACAGTTTAGTACACATTTTGTTAAGTCTCTGACATATTAATTAAGTCTTAGCTCATTTTAAAGTAAGATCACGCTGCAGTTAATCAGCCAGGAGGCTGATCATCCCCATCTGCCTTGCTTCATCTCTTTTCAGGTAAATACAGTCTAGGGATGGATGATTTAAATGGTATAGAAAGTACACAGGTATGAATTTGCCCAACATTATGAATTTTGACAACAGCGTGCTGACTGGTAGAGTCTTCATTTTGCTTGACCAAAGAAGAAGAAGAAAACGATAATCTGCAGAAGACATTGTCAGAAGACACTGGTTGCACGGGGTGCTAATACAAGCAATCTTTTCTATCACCTCAAACAAAACATGCTCTGGATTATGAGGAAATGTCAAGCAAATTGTCAAGCAAATCATAAAGCTGCAGTGAGAAGAAAAAAACTCGCTCCAAGATGGTACGTGGTACCTGGCTGCAAACACTGTAAACCCAAATTGAAATGCCAAAACTACACGGCCTGGTCCATGAGCAAGTGGAGAAAGAACTCCGTAAAGTGAAACACGATGCAGCTCCCATTGACCTGCGGTTAAATTGTACCATGGAGCCTCACATTAGTCTGACCATCCACTTACTCAATGACTCAGTGAGTTACGCAGGTTGCAGCAGACGTTCTCTGGTCACCACTATAGAGAACTGACATCCCAAGGCTTGAAGGAAACCCTGGAACCATGTTGACTTATACAAAAGCAACAAGTACTGTATGCGTAACCACAGACAGCGATGCTAACACTGTCAGAGCGGTGGCATTCACCGATTGGAGTAGAGCGCAGTGCTTCAGCCACAGGCTTCATTTCACCATCTGGAGGTCAAGATAACAGTCCAAACATAATTTTTGTCCAATTGTAACATTATCAGTGATGGAATGTAACTAAGTAGATTTATTCAGGTACTGTACTTCAGTACAATTTTGAGGTACTTGGACAGTAAAGTGTTTTTACTTGAAGCTATTTTCATCTTCTGCTGTACTACATTTCAGAGGTGAATATTGTTCTTTTTACTCCACTGAATTCGTCTGACAGTTTAAGTTGCTTGAAATTATTAATACAAAGTATAGATCAGCTAATTATAGATTAGACTACTCAGCAGTATCTTAAGAAATTAAATGAGCTCTCCCTTTACCAGGTGCAACATTAAAGTTTTTATGAACGCATTCATGCATGAATAATTATAATTCTGTCATACCTATTATTCTCAAATGGGCCATTCTGCATGATGAGTACTTTTACTTTTCATACTTGTGTATATTTTGATGCTAAAATACACATGGAGAAGTTATTTTGAACAATGCAGGAGTAATCATGCCAATTCCTGCAATACTGTAACTCAAGATGAGTTACTTTGTGTTTGAGGGGGAGAGAAACATCCTCTCCTGCTGTACTTGAAGTCAGATTTCATTTTTTTTTCCCGATTTATTATTGCAGTTTTGCACAGTAAATGTTCTTAAAGTACCTCTGTACAGTCTAAAATATGTCAAGCATGTATGTAAAGCATTTAAGAGTGCAGTAATAGAAATTTCAAGGAAAACAAATTTGCTATCGGATGTTAGCAACCTGACCAAAGCAAACAAAGCTTACAAAATCCTCACACAAAACTGCACTGAGGAGGATGTCAATGAAATGGCGGCTACATATGCAAACTAACAGAACTTTCATGTGATGTCACAGAAAGTCTTTTGTGTGTTCGAGGATAATTGGAGATTAAAATTGCAGCTAAGGTGTGAAGATAATGAAAGGCTAAATCAACTGTGAGTCACACAGGGTATGCTGATGAACTACTCTCTGGCTAAAAACTTTCATGGTTGTTTCAGCTGAGTAGGAGTAGAATGGTTTAATTACCAAATTGGTAATTGTTCTGCTTCATTGTTCTGGTTTTACAGAAAGTTTGTCTGAAGTATACCTTTTAAAGTTTCTCGTTTCACTCCGATGTTCCGTGGCTGAATTTTCCTCATTGTGTTGCAGTAATAACTTGAGCAATAATTACACTCCTTAAACTTTAAACCACGAGGTGTACCATCCATCCAACCGCTACACAAATTGTTTCCTTTAACTAGTGATTAACTGATATTCAGGCTCATTGGGGAATCGTGCGTAGTTCATTGTAGATATTGCATCGTTGACGCCTGCAGAATATGAAGTGGATACGAGACAATATGGATCCACGTTTGGTAACAGGGAGCAAATGAAGTCTATGCAGTGCTTTAAAATGCAGGGGAAGAAATATGTGGGGAGATGGGGGGGGGGTGATGGGGGGGTAATCTATCCATTTTAATGCATCTCATTAATAAGGAACAAGAGGCCTTGTAATATTGAAAGTGGTGGAAGAAGGGAAAAAAGAAAAGAGCAGGGGGAGGAGGAGGAGAGGGATGAGGGGAGGATGTTGAGGTGTAATCAGACTATAATTAAAGTACTCTCTCATCCACATTTCGGGCGTGCATATGCACACAGATAGGACAGCTTACATGGTTATGCATGGGCACACTATACAGACAGGCACCGCTACTCTATGAAACACTATAATCAGCAGATAAACTTCGGCATTACAGACAAAGAAAAAGAAGAGGAAGCATTATATATACTGTGGTCTCTCTTTTGGTCTCTCTGGCTTTACTTGTCTGGGCTGCAGTTTTGTAGCTGCACAAGGGCTGCAGATCTAAGCCGTGTTGGCATTTGGGTGACCTTGACACGCACCTGCCTGTTGATTTGGTATTTCCTTGCCCTGCACACCTGGCATAGTGCAAGGGTGGAAGGGGTGTAACAATGAAATAGGTGTTGCATTTAAATGAGGTAGTGGTGTTAGCATTTTTTTTGGATGTTAAAGCTTTAGAAAGGAATATGAGTTGCTAGTGCTCAGAATCACACTGAGAATCAACACCAACCACTTAAAAACCCAGTTTTTAATTAGACAGACTGTATGGTATTGTCCAAAGGCAAAAATGCAGAAATGCCAAGTAAATGTCTGGCTGTTGAAAGAAACTTGAATATCTTCTGAGCAAACGAGAGACAGATAATCTCAGGAGCACACATGGCGAAAGAATACATTTTCAATTTCTCTCCTGGCTTTACATCATTTAACACCTCTCCAGAAATTCCTAACAGCACTGTCTGTATGCTTGTCCAAAGTTGCCCACATCTTATTTCCAACATTAGAGGCACCTGAAGTGACGCACTTTGCATTAGAGATTAATCTCTCAGTTGTGTAAACTTGGATATTATGGAAAACAGATTATTAATGCAGCCAACGTGCAGACTTAAAACAGATGTTTGTCTTCAAGTTGTGGTCATTGTGAGCATGCTAACATGTTGACATCTAGCATGTATAATGACCATGATCATCCTGTTAGTTTAGTGTGTTAGCATGCTGATATCCACTCACTGGCAAAAAGTGCATTCCACCATCAGTCCAGACAAAACTGATGGGAATGTCATTAGCAGTTATTTGATCATATTTGGTTTAGGTTAGTGGTTATAAACAGGTTTTTTGAAAAGATTTGACCTGATCACCAAATTGATTAAGATAAATCTTCTGAGGACCATGAATGACTGTCCAAAATTTCATAGCAATCCATTTAATAATTGCTGAGATGCTGCAGTTAGCAGTTTCAAACTGCTATCAGGAAAAGCTGGTCTGGAGTTTCTCAGTTTTTAAACTGCTGGAAAGCAATGGTTTGCTTTGAGAGAGGATGAGACACTCTGATTGTATTGTTCACGACTTGTGCCAATCCTCCTCAAACCACCCTCACCGTTAAAATATTCCTTATAATACTCCATTTATGCAACGTATGCTTTATGCCTCTGCTACAAAAATGACTAACTCAGTTGCCACCCCCTTTTCGCTTTGCACCTTGTTTTTATCAACTGCATTTTGCGTCATGCACCACCAATTCACAAATATAGGACCCGCTGACTCTTTCTCATCGACTGCTAGTGTTGCAAATGTTGCATTAGCATAATCTAGCAGGGGAAATGCGTGAGTCATGGGGGGAAAGATTATCATTGGAAAGGTTATCCAGATTTCCAGTAACATGCACACACACACTCACACACACACACACACACACACACACACACACACACACACACACACATACGCACACACAGAAAGGAAGATAGTGAGATATTAGTAAATGATAAAGAATGAGTACAGGTGTATGACAAATGCAGAGATTGTTATTAGATGGTATCATTTTGCAGGTCTTGTGGCCTCCACTGTTGTAATCAGATTAGTTAACAAACAATTAATGAAGAGCAGTTATGAGGAATTGATTGGATTGTTGTTCCCCTTTTGTGATTCCATTGCTGCAATCTCGTACTGATCGCTGACTTCCTGCAGCCATAACTCTCCTTCAGGGTGGTTTCAGAGCAGAATTGACAGCAGCTTGACGTTGCGCACTCAACGGAGTGTAGCATCTAGTATTCTGACATTGTGGACAGCATATACTGTGCATGCTACATGGAGCACACATGTTAAACCGTTCTTGGCACTGCACCAGTTGAACAATGGGGCTCTCTTTTGGGGCGATCAGCGATTGCTTCATAGAATGACAAGTAGTCAAAAGCAGTGATCTTGATTCAGTGGACACTTGACTTGATCAATTTGCAACAAGCAGAAGAACCTTGAAGAATGAGCTGCAGCAGGCATCAATTAAAAAAAAAACCCTCTGTCTGACCTCCCCGGTGAAGTTTAGTAAACATGTGAGGATACCAAAAAAAAGAAAAAAGTGAAGATTAGCTTGTATAAAGAGAAAAAAAATAACATCCCTGCTTTTCTCCTTTTCACCTCTCTTCCTCTCTCCAGTCCAGCAGGTTCAGCTGCAGCGAGGAGCCATGAAAAATGGATGAGTGCCCCCCCTCCATCTCTCTCTCGCTCTCTCTCTCTCTCTCTCTCTCTCTCACTCTCTCTCTCTCTCTCACACTTCTTTCTTTTCCCTTCACTCATCCTTTCTTTCTCCCTCACTGCAATCTGATCATGCTTAGCTGTAATATATTTATTTTGCCAGTAATGAGAACAGAAGAACAGACTTTCTTCTTCCCTCTTTTTTTAATCTCATCAGAGAGAATAGCTGGATTGAATGAGCAGACACACACACACACACACACACACACACACACACACACACACACACACACACACACACACACACACACACACACACACACACACACACACACACAGAGTCATCAGTGCTGCCCACAAAAGCATGAGCAGGCAACACAAAGTGGAGGGAGAGTCAATGATGCTTTGGGTTTTTATCTTTTTCACACCTGGAACCTCCTGCACACACACACACACACACACACACACACACACACACACACACACACACACACACACACACACACACACCAGCCGGTACGTCAGCCACTGGTGCCACCCTACAATCTCCCGCATCTTCCTCTTGCTTCAACACTTTTTTCGATATTTGGATTTGTGAGCAAATTTATTCATCTCAAAGCCCCACAGTGTGTGTGCGTGCATGTGTGAGTGTGTGTTCTTGCACAAGTGCATGTGTCATAGGCTTGTGCACAGCTTGAATGCGGCACTGTGAACAGCAGAGGAGACAGAAAGAAGATTGACCTTTCTCTAATCAACTCTGTGTGTGTTTGTGTGTGCATTTGATATGAGTAGATGCACCGCTACACAATTCTGATGAGCTTATGCAGCTAGCCTCCAACCCCGAGCACATTAGCTGATATTTATCCACTTTTACAGACGAGGACTGTTGAGCTGGAAATGCCGACTGACTGACTTTGATCATCGTATTCACATTAACCTGAATGACCTGAACTGACTACAGATCAGCACTCTAGCTCAAAGATGATTGATGAATACCAACCAGCTCCAAAATGACTGTGCTGACTCCGAGTAAATCTTCATCACCTGCCAATAAAATCTATTCCCCTGTTATTTACACCTGCAAGAGCTTTGGTGGGATTCATGTTGCTTCAGATCAGAGGAACACAACAGACACACAGGGAAAGGCTATTGTCATTGCCATTTTACATGAATGACCTATTACTAATCTTAACTTGGCTTTCCTTGCACCTTATCCCCTCTGCAACCTGCTGTTGCACCCTCTTGTCTCCCCCTTCTCTGAAATTGCTTCAGCCCTGTATTCCTTTTGATGCTAAGAGGCCTTTGAACTGCAGCCAGCATCTTTAACGCAGCGTTCTGTGGCAAGTCTGCGAGCAACTCAAATATTCATAGGGACCAGACCTCACCAAGAATACTGATGGACGCTGCTCTGCACTCTGTGGATAGGAGCAGATGTGTCAAGCTGGGCCAGACCCAGGCCAGCAACACAGTATGTGAACTGTGTTATGGCACTGGCTGTAAACATTGTTACAGAGCTGCTGGTAGAATGGCTTATATCATCTCATTGCAGTGCTTGACAGATACTACTGCAAGGTGCAAGGACTTTCTTTTATTTCCATGAAGGTCATCAGTGTGGGTTATCCTGCTCTCTCTTGTTATAGAGGTGACTGTACACATTGTTATGGGGGTTGCCCCGAGGTTTGTGCTGAAGTTCATGGTTAGGTCACAGCAGGACAATAAGACTGTCAATCAGTGATACATGCAGTTTCCCTTAGGTGTTGAAATGGTGCTAGCTAAGAGCCTAATGCGCTCTACATCTAGAATTTTGCTGTTTAAAGAAGCGTAATTATTTCTGCTAGACGTTCATCTGCCTCAGTAGCCATGACACTAGCAAATAGCCAGTGTCAGGGGGTACCCTCGATAGCTGTGCTCCATTATGCAGACTCTGGCTCTAGATTAAAACCATTTTTCATTACCAAACATCATTTTGGCTGATTTTAACACAATAGGTTTCTTTTCCCTTGTGGTATTCAGTTCAATTTATCACACACTTGGCAACACAGGCATACAGTTGATTACTAGACAGTAGCTATTGTAAGTAATACATATGTTCTCAGCACTCTGTCAACCAAGTCCAAGTGTAGTGCTGTTCCACACAGGCAGATCCAAACGCTGTGCTCTGACATTTTTCATTGATTGTGAATGATGAAGAACATACTGAGCTGCCTCTGCTGTGCCACAAGAAAGATGCATTGGTGTGATCAATCTTCATGTTTTTGGTTTGAGTTTGATTTTCTCTGTTTTTCCGTGTGTGTGTGTGTGTGTGTGTGTGTGTGTGTGTGTGTGCACCCTTTCAGGAGTTCTTACCAAAAGTTATTTGTGATTTCATTGGAAGCAAATTAATAGTGGTTGTCAAATTATGAAACATTTAAGCTGTTTAAAGTGACAGTAAAGAACATTTCAATAACCATTACTATTGAGATTACTCTTAGTTTCTGTGGTGAAAATAGCTCCCCAGAGCTGTCGGGATGTAATTGCCTTTGTTGACCTGTCATCGCCTCAGCAAAACAATTTGAACCAAGTTGAGATGGGTGTAACCCAGAGTGAAGCCATTCAAATCACCACCACTTGTATTGAAGCTAGGTGGGCTGTAATGGGATTGCAGAGTTCATACTTAATTGCAAGCAATTATTTTTGTATTGTGTTGGAATCGTGACTAACAATAGAAAGTAGGAAAAATAGCAAAAAAACACCCTTGTGTCGAACAGAGTGAATGGGGCATTTTGTTCACAAAATAAGTACTTACCCACTTGGATTTTCAATGTTTTATTGTTGTTTTTTGTGGTCCTGCAATCTGTATGTATCAACGATTGATTTTTTGACACTAAACGACAGGACAATACTATTTCATGTCAAAGTGGAAACACATATTCAAATGTGTGTATTGAGCAAACAATTATCCCTCTTTGCTAAGCCCCACCCCTCCTTAGTTACTGTTGCTACCCCTGGCATGCTACAAATACAGTTTGCAATGATATCGATAGCAGATTTTGCTATTGAAAATATAAAGTAGTTTCATAATAGTAGTTTTTGAAACAATGGGTGTTTGATTTCAGACTGCTACTGTCAAAACTGCCCAAAATGATGCTTGATTATTCCTTCTAAAACAAAACAAAAGATAGATTTAAACCATTTGATTTTCTCTGTCTGCATTATGTCCATAAGAGGGCAACTGATTGTATAGGTATAAACATGTCTTTAAAAAGATCTACATAGCTACACATTACCAAAATAAAATCAAATAATCTAGTCTTATATCGTAAAACTTCATTTATAGACCATAGACCAGCCAGACATGCTACCAATTGCAGATTACATTGGAGCAGATAAACACACTTCTTCTCTTGTGGATTTTGTTTTTAAAAAGTCAATGAACAGCCCCATGCACACTGCACCAGCAGGCCTGCTGTGCTTAGTTAACACCACAATTAGTGTGAAGATTGCAGGTTTTTTAAACACTGCGAAACCCGCTAAAAAAGGCAACTTGACTCCTTTCCCACTGCCAGCGCACAAGGTTGCCTGTCTGTTTTCTTCTGGTGCGTCACATTCGACATCATGAATGTGCCACAAAACAGTGTTTTTTCTGTCCAGTATGAAAGTGGTAATACATAATTGTTGCTCAGGCGAGGTGTTAGGCCAACTGTGAATTCTTGTTAGAAGTCACATAAGTTGAATTGTGTGCAATCAAGTAATTTTAGGGTAAATTCTCCTGTATCTGAAACATCCAGCAAAACAATTTAATGAATTACAAAGACAAAAAGCAAAGAAAAAACTGTCCAAACGGAAATATGTAGTAAATTTATTTAAAGTAGCAGCCGTGGCAAGGACATTTCTAGGAAACTAAATATCTCATGTCCAGCCATGATCAGGCTGTTGGACACCAGTCCACTGAAAGGTATGTGGGAAGAAACTTTCTGCCTGCACCGTGTCTCAGCTGTCTCCTCCGGGAAGCACATGCTGTACGTTATTTTTCCACATCCATACTGATGTCTTCTGTTATCCTCTTAAAGGTTAAAAGCCCCACTCATTTCTGTTCATGTGTGTCTGTCCGCCTCACCCACCCAGCCGTCTGCAGCACTGGGTCAGAAATGATTGGCCTCTGAGCCAGCCAACTGCTTCTGTGGGATAAAGAGCCACATGCCATATGTGGCACTATTCAGAGAGTGTAATAAAAGCATCTAAGCCTCTGAGCTGTCACTCACGGATCCCTCCATATCCACAGCACAGCCTCTCTGACTGAAAACTGTCAAATCACGATGAGAGTACAGTGTTTGTCTGTGTGTGTCCATATGGGTCTCTGTAGCATTGCTGATGTAGCCTACCAGGATTATTTATTCATGGTATTGAACTTGTTGTACCTTCTAAATAGCTACAGTACATTAATAATATTGTTTATCTACATGATGGTTTATAGCACCTTTAGTCTTATGTTTGTATTTTTATTGGTAATAATAGCTGAGATCTGGGAGCGCAGAGATATTGGTAAAAATAAATCGCACAGGGCAGGAAACAAGAGCATCATACAAGTTTTAAACAAACTCCCAGGTTAGTCCATTATATATTACAACTTGCAGACTGTCTCCCTGGCTCAGCTTAGGTGTACTGTACTTAATGTACCTGTGCACACACAGTTTTCATGTACCATGAGGAATTGTTGGGGTTCACTCACTGTCAGTTTTACCTCCAAAAAGTGGATAAGTGTTTCTTAACTTTTTTCACTGGTGGCAAGCAATAAAGAAGGCAAGAACAGAATTTGGTATAACAGTGAAGAAAGGCAGACCTCAGGTTTCTCTTGTGACTGGTGGGGGTCCTGACCCCCAGGCTGTTACTTCTTGCACGGTCAAACCTTGTTGTAGCGATGTTGCCCTCTTCCCAGATATCAGTGATGACTGAGTTCAGTGTCATCATAACTGTTGGGAATGATGGACAATTGAACATAATCTAAGTTGGAATGAAGCAGAATTGTCTTTCAAATGAAAGATCGTCACAGTGCAACGTTTTAGTCAGAAAAGCTAAATAGATAAACAATTTGGAAATTTAATTAGTCAAGCTTTGAAAAGTGGAAAATAGTCCAACTCCATAAAATTGGTATTATAGATACGATGTTGATATTAAACTGTTAAAGTGTTCAAAAATTCATTTAATTTTCACAGTCAGACACAATTTTGAACAGCTTCTTCAAGGATGAAAGTGCTGATATCTTTAAATCTAACCTTTGATGAGAATGTTTTGTGGCTATTTGATTTTCTTCTTTTCCTTTTTTTCTTTACCCATTTTTGATGTTATTCTTTTTTTCCACATTTTCTTCTCTCTCTCTCTCTCTCTCTCTCTCTCTCTCTCTCTCTCATTTCAGTTTTGGATTTACTTCTGTACATGCATGCGACAGAGAACATGTACATGTAACACGAGTTTACATGAGCTGAATGAATGAATTTCAGTATGTGTGTATTTACGGTATTTATGTGTGGGTGTGTTTGAAAGTCTGGCCTCACAGCTACTGAAGAACCACTATTCCCCAAAGAGATGGCATCAGACAGCCAATGAATGAACCCACCAAGGTTTTCTCCAGTTCACTGCTGCATTCCTCTTTTGAAACTGTCCCTTTTTTTATTTTAATGGCTGAAGGTGTCGGCACATTGTTAGCAGTTTTGAACAGAGTTTCTACATATCCTCATCTGTGTGTGTCTCTGTGTGCTTGGGTTCTTTCTTGGTGTGTGTGTGTGTGTGTGTGTGTGTGTGTGTGTGTGTGTGTGTGTGTGTGTGTGTGTGTGTGTGTGTGTGTCAGCTGTGAGGAAGATTGTTGCTCCACTGGCTGCTGATGAGGCTCTTTGTTTCAAGTCAAGGCTACCAACACAGTGCAGAGCAACAGTAGCAGATCAAATCGCTTCCCTCATACATACTCTGGATGCTCCCATTTACTCAACAGCCATTGCTGTTCCATTTCTAGCTACTGGCAATCTGGCTTTTTATTTACCAGCTCCACTGGTAAAAACACAGATCTTAAGACTAAACAAGACACAACTGTAGGGGGTAGGGGGGATAATGTGGCTGCCTTAGCTGTGAAATGGTGGAAGCTTGTTTTACATACAAGGCAGGTGCCTTTTCCGCACGCCTACAGTGCAACACAAACACATGCCAGACTTAATCCAATGAACCCCCTTGTGTTTTCCACCTGAATTAATTTCCTGCACAAAACAACAAAGTGCAACTTTTCAGCAAATTACAGGCAATAAATAATGTTATTTTGTTCTCTCCCTCCCCCTCATTCTCCTAATGGAAATAAGAAATAACCACTTGAACTTGGGTTGGGTTAAAAAGAGGTGGAGAGGATAGTGGAATGTTCAGACGCAGACCATGCAGTCGAGAGCGGTGGTCAGTGGGAGGAATGGCAGAATATTTGTGAGAACTGCAGATGTACTGAATACCTGCTATTGTGTTTATTTTTGTGTTTTGAACCTGGTGCCAAGTGCTGCTGCACCTTGCATGAAGGCTGTTGTATCACATTTTACTTCTTAAAGCGTACATACAAGCAGCGTTAAGAGAGCCCCTCACAGTGTTCCTGTGCTGCCATGTGCATCTCCTTGATCAGTCTTCTGGGAGGTGATAACTCTTCTGCTGCCCTCGTCTCCCTCAGATAGTAAAATAGCTGTCAGTATGTTCCACACGTCTGAAGCGTTTATGTGTGCTTGTGTGTGAGAGAGACTGCGAGCATTTTGTGTGTGTGTGTGACCGGTCACATGTTCTGCAGACACTGTGGAGGTAAAAGAGTCGTCTAAGCAGTGTGTTTCACTCTCATGTACAGTCCATCACTGCCTCTCTGTACTCGCTGTTCACAGTCAGGGCTTCATGGTCATGCACTGCAGCTCTTCAGGTTCAACCATGGGACAAAATAAATAAATAATTAATAAACTGTGCTGGACAGCTCTTAGGCCACCCATTTCTTTGGCTAGATGCAAGTTGTTTAATGTTGCCTTTGTCTACTTTTTTTTATTCCTGGTGGCCATCAGGTTTTAGGACCATTAATGAGCAATGATCTGAAAATAAGGAAGGAAATGCACCATTTTTTATGGTCACTGAAGCCGTCACTACCTCTTGGATCAGCTATGTACACAGCAAGTTCAAACACAGTTTAGTTTGGATGAAGTGTGGAGCTTAGTAAGAGCTCGTTTAACCATTCACGTTTTTTACACATTCAAGTCTGTTTACATCTGATAAATTGCCTCAAATGATGTCACTTGAGTCAGCATCACTTGATGCCAGCAGCCCAAGGCTACATTAGCTGCTACTAGTGTAATACATTGGTTGCGATGAATTGTGGGTAATGTATGCTAAATTAGGAGTAATCTGTTAAGATATTATTTAAAATGTACACCTCTCTTTTAATTTCTGTTGACATTGACATGCATGCTCTATATTGTGCTGGACGGACAAGGGCACAAGTGTGATTTTATGCTGCATTCACTTGAGATGGGAATTGACAGTACTGGGTTGACATTACTTGCTCCTTTTTAATTAAACAGTCAACTGTATGTCACAGTGTCTGTCACTGGGTAGTTGGCAGTATCTTCAGGTCCCATGTAGTGAACAAAATAGCTAGTTTGAAGCTAACAATGAGCCATTGATGTTGATGCTTCACTCAAACTTACAGTACGATCAAACTTCTGTCAAGTTGGTACAACAAGCAGCAAATGTTTAACACTAATGATCAACACTGTTTTTCCAAGTAAGAAAATCTACTTTTTAACAGATTCTCCTTAAAAAAAACCCAGATAGCTTTCATCATCAGACTGCTGAAGAAGTTCTCAGCCCTGATTTATTGACAGTACGAGGATGGCAACTTGATTCCATCAATACATTTTAATGTGGCAACACATTTCAAGAATAATTTCATCATAAGACCTGCAGATGAATTAAAAACAGTCCTTCACACTAAGCTGACTTTGTCAACTTTTTTTAGTTTTTCAGACAAGCATTGGTATTCATTAACTGTATTTTTTTAGCAGCAGCCATCCTCACTCACAATGGATGGTGGCAAACTGTGTGACACATGAAAAGGTGTCAGATTTATCCAGGGATCTCCCAGGGACACACAGAGGATGTTTGTGTCATTGTTATCACTCAACAAGTGACAAAACACAACAGTCTCCCTTCGAGGGTGCCATATAATATGTCACCTTTGCCAAAGGTAACACCAGTGCAGATTCACTCCCACTGTGTGTGTTGCTGTGTTCCACAAATTCCACCATCATTCCACTACAGTTTATTTTCTCCGCTAACCTCGTGGTCCTCCTCACTTCCTGTGTTTCTCTGCTCTCCTCTGACTTCTCTATTTTGGGAAAGAAGTGGCATTGGGAGAAGTTTTAGGCTCTCTCTTTCCTTCCCTCCAGGATGAGGTGAGATGAATTAGTTGTGTGCGTGTGCGTGTGCGTGTGCGTGTGCGTTGTGTGCGTGGATGGATGTGTGTGTGAAGCAGAGGTCCAAAGAGAATCCCAGCAGGGATACTCTCTTCCTCTCATCACACCTCCTTGCCTAGTTGCCTTCGATTTTTAGAGTGATATGAGAAAGATAGAGAGAGGCAAAATGAAATGGACTGCCAGAAGGAATCACGAACACACTCTTAGGAGCACTGGGACTAAGTGCTGCGGAGAACTGTTTGTGTGGGAGAAAAAGAGCTTGTGTCCATGGTGTGCAGACATTTAAGATGAAAGGAGCGACTAACCAGATAAAAGTGATGCTTTCGATGGGATGTATTTGAGTGATGAAATGGTATAGAGCGATGTAAGTGAAAAAAAATCTAAAGATCAATTAAAAAAATATGTAAAGAGATGGATGAAGTTGATTAAATCTTTATAACAACAGATATGAGAACAAATTGTTCCCAAGGTCATGCTGCTGTAGGTGTGAAGTGTAGTTCCTTTACGGCAGTGCACACATGCAGCCACACACACATTTCTTTAACCAGATTACTGTGCATAGTGCACCTCATGTTCCATAAGACGGTGGCCTTCACTTCAAAAGCCCAGCCATTCTAACAGGATTACACCACGGATACTTCTATTTGCTCAATGTGTTTTCAGCCCCCTGTTTCACAGCTGGCCTGAGGCCTCACATAAACTGGCCAGAACAAAATTCTGCGGGGATCAAAAAGACCTGAGAACTTGTCTTTTACGCTGACTCCTTGTTCACCAGCACCACACACACACACACACACACACACACACACACACACACACACACACACACACACACACACACACACACACACACACACACACACACACACACACACACACACACACACACACACAGTTCACACTTCAGGTCATCTACACATAAGAGAGAGGAAGTGTTTTAAATCAGTGTTTAACTGTGGCCGTCTTTAGCTTGTGTTTAAATGCACAATTTGTGCATACTATGGGTTGAAAAGCATATGGCCCAGTTCCAATGTTTCCCCATTTTGCCCTACAGTGGTCTGTGAGTGCTCAGGGCTGTCCCACTCTGAAATCAGAGAAGTGTTTGAGGGCTCTTTTTTGGACTTTTCTGGGCCCTTTATGTACACTTTCTGCGAGTCTGGAACTCTGCGGACCCTGCTTCAGGGTGAAACCTGAAATGCATTGTAGTGTGACATTAACATAGTAATGATGGTGGAACCGCGCATCGATAAAAGGGAAACATGTAACTAGTTGACATTTTCCTTTCCTTCCTTTGTTATAACCACATTTTGTTAACCAGCACTATGTGTGTGTAGTTGTGTGTCTTATGATGGCAACATACTTACTTCAAATGCATTGATTTAGTTCTGTTACTTATCAGCAAAAACAAGAAACTCAACTTCAATAAATGACAGACTGATTGAAATATCAGCCTCACACTTGATGATGCACAGAAATTTCTCCTGTGATTTCAAAAAGTACTGTCCCATTCGTTAAACAAGCATTTGGAGCCCTCCTGCATTCAGACAATGCTGCCAAAGGTGATGCTGATTAAAGTCAGTGAGGGTTCAACCGCCCACAGCGGTTCGAATCCCACTGTGGGCGCTGGTGGCGTGTCCTCCACCATGTCTTCAGTGCCTGCTGCTCGAGGAAAAAGGGGCCTTTCTGTGTGGAGTTTGCATGTTCTCCCCATGTTGACCCGGGGTTTCCTCCGTAATAACCCCCACTAAAAACATGCAAGAAGATCACCATCTGACCAATGGTGACGAGAAGGGATGGGTCCCCGGGCGCGGGCACCGGCATCGGCTGGCAGCTGGCAGCCCACCGCTCCTGGTCTGCCGTGGAGGATCGACAGACCGAGGATGGGTCAAATGCGGAAAAATAATTTCACAGAAGCATGGCGTGTGTGCATGTAGTGTGCAACTAACTGTGTGATAAATAAAAGTACATTTCTTCTTCTTCTTCTTCTTCTTCTTCTTCTTCTTCTTCTTCTTCTTCTTCTTCTTCTTATGGCTGAGGAGGGACACTGGAACTGGGCCTAAGTCTCTTGAACATCTGACCATGCTCACCGACAGCTGTTTTCACAGTTGGAAATGCTACAAAGCTGGATTAACAATGGGGATATTATCTCCCTGGACTGAGGCCAAAGCCAGAATTCATTTCAAACTAAAGTGCCAAAATTTGTGGATGAGACTGACATAATAGTAGGTGTACAGGTTTTTGCAAACTGCTCCGAGCGACTGTCTTGAATAAAAGTGATGCCATTCGGATGAATGGCACTATTGATTGGACACAGCAAAGTAACCACAAATGGAAATCTGCTAACTTGAACACTTTTGCAAACTTGATAATGAATTGATGATGAAGTGATGAAATGCTAGTGTTTCACAGTCACTCTGCCCAGTTAGTATTAAAGTATCTAATGTTATGCGTCAGTGAATTCAACTAAATATTGGGATTTTGAGGTAAATTCTCAATAGCTTTTCCGCTATTATCCTAGAGGAATTTGACGTTTGGTACGTGTGTGCCTGTGTGTGAGGAAAGCAGGAAGCTTAATGCCATATCTCAAATTGCACATACAATAATGGACCATGATAATGGATCTCAAATGACGCACAGAGGGAACATTTGTGACTGTGAAGCCATTTGATAAAGAGGGGTCATGATAGCTGGGGGTAATGGCACTAAAAGTGCATTTTCAGCTCCTATACGTCCACTCTTCATGCATTTGGATGGATGCTTTTAGTTTTTCCTGTCTTTTTTCCCCCTTTTTTTCTTTTGCCATGTACCTTAATGCATAACACTCCTACATCTCTCTCTCCCTCTCTCTCTCTTTGTTTTTCCTCTTCCCCAGGGGCAGTGGGGGGCAGCAGAGTGACTATGCAGTCAGCCTTCTCCCCATCTCTGCAGGTTAATGAGTCCCCATCTGAAAGTAGAGTAACATATACAGTAACACTGCCGCATCATCACTTACGGCACAGAGGATATCTCAGGCAATTTGTATAGTGCTTTTTCTGTTCTCTCTTTCTCCAGCCCCTCTTTGCTTGTATATTCTCACTCCAGAGGTGGGTTTTGCGCTTCAGCCAAGGTGGATGGAAAACAAGTCATGATAAGAGCCTGACCTTTGTCTTGCCTCTATCATTTTGCTGCATGACCAATGTTGAGGGGTTGAAAGGAGAGAAATGTCAACTCAAAAATGGCATTGTTCACTGAGGTGCAAATAAAGCCAGACTTTGATATGTGTGGCAGCACTTGCCTCCTCTCAGTGTTGTCTTTCAATCTGTGTTCTGCTTTGTTTTGTTTACCGTGGTCACAGTACTCAATGGTTGGTTTCGCAAGGCGGTGCTTTGGATTTGTTAGGCTCAGAGGCTGTGGGGCCCTGCTGCAACAGTGCTCTGAGCTGCCCCACCCCCACTGCCCTGCAGAGCGCTACCACACACACACATGCACACACCAGAACAACACCAGGCACCGGCATCATGGACAGAATGCACAACTTGAAGTGGGCCACAATAGCAGCACAACACACAGGCTTACATACTACATTTTACACACCTGCACACACACATACACTTATACACCTAGGGCAATGCAGGGCAGTCTCTCAATTTATTAGATTATTCCACTCTCAACAAACCTTTAAAAAGCACAGTGTGATCCTGCTTTATCTCACCCTGCCCAAGGCTACAGACAGTTTATAATCTCAAGAAACTAAATCTATAACATAACAGCCACAAAAGGCCAAACAGGTGAATTAATTTCAGGCCAAGTCATGATTTTCAATTCCACACCAGAGGACATGAGGTGTTTTTTAGATGGTGTGAAAGTGTGGAGTTTAGTTTCCATTGCATGTCCTCCAGACAGACTGTTCTGAGATGAGAAGACAGAGAAAGGAGCTCTGTATCGAGTACAGCAGAGGTCAGGGTATCACTGTCTGAGAGGGACTGTGGAGGGGGGACCTCGGTGTGACCCAGGTATTCTGGCAGGAACACAGTTTCCTTCACTGTATGCTCTGACTTAGTAATGAACTCACTTGTATTCTGGCCAAGCACAAAAAAGCCCTTCTCATAGTTATTTGTTGAGCTTGGCAGCTGTTGTAGTTTGATCTTCACTTTGCCTTTCTTGCTGTATTTAACATGGCAAACATCAGTGTGATGGAAAAATAAGATGAGATTCACTTCTCATCTGTGTTCAAGATCCCGCTTCAGTAAAATGAGTTATTTTCAAATGCCACCATTTTTTTTATTCTGAAAAGTACTTGAGACTTCAAATATTATACAAAATACATGTATTACAAATTGGAAATGTGGATTTTAAAAGGTTTGACATGTAAGGAGGCTGGGAAGAAAGTCTGACAAAGTTGCATTTACTGAGGGTAAAAGTCAGGATATTTTAGCCTCTGCTGCTGCGTCTCTTTTTTGTCACCGAACTCTGTGTAAGTGCATTACTAAATCACATTTAATATCCATGAAGCTTTATAGGCAAACGCTATCCTCAACTCGACTAATACATCATAGAAATTAGCAGTCAAAATGAAAATTCATGCAGTGCCTAATGTCAGTTTTATTAGCTTGTAGACTATGTGTGTTAGCCTTTAGTCTAACTGATCTCAAGTCAAATCAATGTTAGGAACTTGAAGATTCAACGCATCTAGACAAGAAATCTACTTAGAAGCTTTTATATTTAATAAAGTCCTCTCCTGGCAGATGGTTCCTGTCAGTTTGCTCTGTGAAGCACGAAGCCAGTGCACTGAGTGCAAAGAAGATTAAAGTTTGCAAAGATCTCAGAGGTTCAAAGAAGACACGGATCACTGCAACGATGGAGTGGTTGAGGGGAAAGAAAAAAGAGAGCTTTGACATGTCCCTTGACTTTCGTGGGGATGTTTCCTCGATAATTTGTGGTGACCCGTTGATGGACATCTCTGAGCCTCTCCGTGCTGGCGTGAGCTCCCATCTTACTGTGTAGCTGTAATTGCCTGTTGGTCGCAGTAATGGCTAACTGTCTCTACTACGTTTACTTTTCATTATGCTGATGTATTCATCACAGTCCCTTTTGTTGACCTTATCAATCAGAGTTTAATTTCCTACAGAGATCTTTTTAATTACCAATGTTTCTCTTCCTCCGCTGTCCCCTGGGGTCTATTCAGATTGCAGCACCCGCCCATTAAGAGGTGGCACCCGCCAGCACAGTTACGGTGGCACACCGTTGCCTGGTCAGAGATTAATCAGCCATTATAGCGCCTCTGCCATGCTCAGAGCCTCAAGTCAAATCCACGACTCTGGGCTTAATTGGCAGTGAAATGGCAGAGCGAGATAGTCCCGCTGACCGGCAGCCAGCAGTAAAGGGCAGCTGAGCTCCTGAGCTCACCTTCTTCAGCTGTCACGCACCCTGATTATATTAGCCTGTACAGGTTTGATAACTGTATCCCTCAACCCCTGTAATTAAATTGACTTTAAGAACCAAAAGTGATTCAGTGGCCTTTAACTCCACTCGTTTATAAAAAGACAAAATTGCAATGAAGTGATTATTATTGAAACACGTGAGTAATACATTTTGTGAGTTTTGTTGCCACATATCTGATTCACCAAATCGGAGAATATAGAACAGCTGAAGGCAGAGAAAAGGTGGAACGAGCTGCTTTTCATTTAAAGAACGAAAGAAAATATAGTTAAAGGTTAAGATAAGGTTACAGGCATTCTGAGAGATATAAAGTAAAAGGCCTTGGAGCCAGGAGCAGAACTCACCCCTCTGCTTTTCCCCTGTGTGACATGGTGGTGAAAGGTCTTGGTATTTGAATCCCGACTCAGGTCTAAATAAGCAAACACAACAATCTTGTCTCCTCTTCTTGTTAACACATGAAATTGAAAATGGTGTGTTTGATTCCTGCTCTGTCCTTACATGTAAAAAGTCCTTGCATGTCAGCTAGTCATGTTCAGCTAAAAAGCCACAAGGTTTCACAAGATGCTGGCAAATCAACCTCCCTCTGTTCACAAAGAAAGGTCATTGCATGCCATTTACTGAGTGCTTTTAGTCGCCAAAGAAGGTGTTTGTTCTTCAAAATTGGGGTCAGTTGAAGTGCAGCTCTGGCGTTTTGGTTGTGCGTGTTTGCTGATTTTACTTTTTTTTTTTTTTTTTAAGCACCACTCCTATTAGAGGCTGTCTGAAGCATAGATGTGTATCGCACAGACGAATCTTGCTCTCATTGGTGTGTGTGGTGAGCGCACAAAAAGTTCAAGACAGCAAAGAGCAAATCCGAGAAGTGTTTTTTATCCGCCGTTACCTGCAGATTGAAATGATGCAGACAAATTTGGCTGTGTGGGGTGTCATATTTTGATTCAAGTTGCCATGGAGGAGTATGTAGCTTATCACTTAGTGTCAAGGCATTAGCGCTTGCAGCAGCGGGTTCGATCTCTGCAAGCGGCGCTTCCCCTGGGAACCTCTGGAACTGATGGTCTGGCTCATTCATTTCTCCACCCCCAGCCTCCCATCCACTCCTCTTCATGTTTTGATAGCCTGCATTATTTGCAAGAAGAGAGGAGCTTATTCATCTGTTTTGTTCTAATGACTCATGGGCATGTCTCAAGCTGTCAATACGTGGACCTCATTCTATTAAGACAGCACCAGCATTGTATTTCTTACCAATGATTGGATGTGCAGCAGATGTGAGTTTGGGGTGAAGTTGACATGTACTGTAGGTTGCACCTTATCAAGACGATGCAATGAATACCAGAGGTGAACACTCCTTTATTTCCCTCATCTTTCCTGGTCTAAAACGTTTCCATCCCACATACCCAGAAAGAGTTGGGGTTTGTGACATCATTAACTCGCCACGGCAGTGCAGCCAGTCCGGCCTGACTGATGGAACGGTGCACTCGATTTTGTGTACTGGTGATATAACAAAGGTCACCAGCATGGAGACATCATCACACTCAGTTTGATGTTCTGTGTTCTGCCACTTCTGCCATATGTGTTATGTATTTGAAAGATCTTTCAACGAGAGAAAGCCTCATTTTTCAATGTGGTATCATAGTGTTGCAGCTGGATCACAATAGAACATTTTGGCAATGCTGATAACAAAATTACATGTAGGTCAGCCTGTCGCTGCTAAGTAGCCACAGTGAGTGGCACAAACTGCAACATCAAGGATTTAAAGGTCAGTAGGGCTCCTAAGCTGTGAGAAGACTGAATGTGAAGTTGAGGACAAGCCCCTTCAATTCTCCAGACTCCTCATTAGCTGTCACGCGTTGTGGTCAAACCGTGTCATACCCTGTATTACACATTTATTGGGGTTATGCACGTGTTCAACTTGGAGCAGGAAATTATCCTTTCCATCTGCTTTCAAAATTTCTCCCTTTTTCTGAGTGAGCTCTAAATATCAGTGTGCTAATTCTCTGTACCTGTATCACATGTTCCACAAAATACACCACAAAATATAAGCTGTCTTAGTAGACTCTCTTAGCTTCAGCAGCAACAGGGGTGATACATACAAATCATGTTTCCCTTTGACTGACAGCAGCATCAGCAAGGTATTCCTCTGCAAAATGACATGGCTTGGCATTTAAAGTCCAGTATCATTTTCCCCTCAATGTTATAGCAAACTCATGCATATTTATCACGTCTTAATAGACCCATGTCACGGCCCCTCTAAATGATCTATTCCAACTGTATCAGGGCCGTTAGCCATGCTTTCTGGGCTGAATATGCATCTGGGTAGTGTTAGCATGTTTTCCCCAGGTATCACTAGCTCAAAAACATGATTGCAGCACTTGAGTTGAAGCCTTTATCTTATTCACAACATCTTTAAAAGCATTTTGATAAAGTAACACTATGCTCTGTTGTCATGCTGACATCATTGGGAAGATTTTGTTTCCTGCCCATCTTCTTCATTGTCAAGCAGTCAACAAGTGCAGAACAGAAGTGAAGAGAAAGAAGTTCAGTTACCCTGACAGTGTCCGCTTGTACCCCACCTGTCAAACTGGCCATATCATGCTGAGCTTCACTCCCACAGTGAGGCTTGTCTGTGGAGGAGTTCCAGGGCGGATGCCTTCATGGTGCTCTGGATGGAGGAGTGGAAGTGACGCAAGCTGGGCTGACTGTGGCAGAGTCCCTCTGGAAGACGAGACAGACAAGCTAATTGTCAACTGCGACTTCCCAGAAATCCTTTAAAAGGACCCAGACAACAGGATGAGCCAGGCAGCCCATGTCTCTCCCTTACTTGCACTGCTCCTGGTTCTTCCATCTCCATGTTTGGAGACCTGAAGTCTGATTACAAGGATGATGTTCCATATCTGTGGCTTTCCCCGCCCCACAGTGGCCATGGGCTCCACTCCAGTTCCTCTCTCCTTCTCCCCATCACTCTGCCAGCCATTTTCCAGTCACCAAAGCACTTATCCAGGACTTGCCCTGCATTATCAGCAATGAGGAGCATTGCAATGCTGGCAGAACAACTCTCACCTGCTCGTGCCATCTTAGGATGGGACATTTATAACCAGGAGTGTCCCCCACTGTGGTCTCGCTCCATGGAGTTCCAGGCCTACTCCTCCTGCTTCTACTTCCTGCAGTGTCCTCCTTTGGAGGCTGCAGCTCAGCAAGTTCTGCGCTGGCCTGGTACAAACCAGTGGCCAGAATGTACCTGGTCCAACCTGCCCATCGACCCGCTTCACAAACACGGGTGTCAGTGGCAATGATGGTATGCGGGGAATGTGTGTCTCAGTCCAGCTGAACAAAGGAATCACAATGGCCCTTTTCAGGGCCAACCACTTTTCCTTAAAGAGCAGTTTCCTTTCAGCCTCATTTACGCTCCTACTGAGCATTTTGCACCTTCTTTTAAACAGACACATGCTCCCCACATAAAACAGAGGCCTGCCACCCCCCCCCCCCCCGCAGTGTGGCAGGTGCAGCAAGGTCACTTCCTTGCATTTTCACGAGTAATAAATCCTTTATGCCATTACCCAGGAAAGGGATCAGGGTTTCACTCTATTTAGACGACCTTATCCTTATGGTCCCTCCCAGAAGGCTGCACTCCACACAGTCATACAGAGTCATACAGCATCTACAAACACTGGGTTCTAACCATAATCTGGAAAAAGAGCGCCCCCACACCCTCTTGTTTTTCCCAGAATTCTCTTGTACTTTACCCTTCTCTCCTGCTCTCCTCCCATTGAAATGTTTTCCTCTAAATTATAATTTCAGCCTTTCTTGAAAAAGAAGAAGGTTGGTTGTAATGTTGGCAGGAGGCATAGCCAGCTATTTGATGTGTTTGTTACATTCTCCAAGAAGAAGGATGAATAGGGAGAAGGATGGAGTGCTGGCCAAAAAGGCTAAAAGTTTGTGCAAGTATGTCACCAAATGAGTGACCAAAAGGCTTACCCAGTCGTTGGTCAAAGTCATCCTTTTTGTAAAATATACCAGACAAATTTAAGTGTATCACGTGGAGGGAAAGACAACGTGGGCCAGCATAGCAGATCTGCCAGCGTAAGTGCACCCAAGAGGTGCAGAAACATGCTCCACCAATGACTGCCGTTATACTCTCTCTCCCATCCATTTTCATAATCCTCCTCTTCTACCTACTGTCTTGCTTGCCAGTAGCCTCTCTCAAATCACAACTGAAGCATGAAGATTACATGATGTGTATATATCCTTCAAGTAATACGTAAATAAACTGCTTAGTGCTGAATTTATGTGCAAGTTAAGTGTATGTCTCACTGTCTGTGTGATGCCATCACAACATGGGGGATCAGTACAGTATCTAAGCAACGTCTCACCCCTCTGCAGGGGCAATACTGTGTGGAGCGGGTGTGATATCATTCGGGCTTTTTTTTCCACACAGGGCTGACATAGCCAGTGTCTCTGTATCTTATTATATTTCACATTTTTGGGGGTTATGAACTGGTGTATGTAATCTGTATATGGACCTTGGTGTCACACTGGGTATTGGCTACATCAACTATGCCCTTACCTCAATAGCAAAAGCTATTAAAAGGCAAATCCTATGTAAAATAGACTGATACTTACGCATTGTAACTGTGAGTATAAGAGTATAAGACTTAGCACCCTGCTTCGCCGGCATAGCTCAGGTCCTGATGGTGCTATATATTGTACATGAGAACCTGAGACAGGCAACTGTACTTGGTGTAGTGGCAGGAAAGGAATTTGCAAATGCATGTGGGCATAAACCCGGTGGCTGTTTGAGGGCTATGCCTATATGCATAGAAACTGGAGCTACAATATGTAACTCGCGCTTTCAGCATAACACAAATTTGGATGGTTATTTTCCTCAAATATGTGCGCACACTTGTCAATATATATTTTTAGCCAAATCCATGTAACCCCTTAGCACCTGCAGAAGTACCCCCTGCCATACCCCCATTTGGGGATCATTGTTTTAGGGTGCCTTATAGTGCAGTGACAACAGATAATCACTTAAATGCTGTATGCAAGGGATGAAAATAAAATGAAATGTAGTTTCACAACAGGAAGAAAGTCTTCTTTTGTGTACTCACATTATACAGTTTGATGCAACTTGCGTGTCTGTGTTATTTGGACACACACATTTTACCACTGCCAAATAGCTTTTGCTGACATTCACTGTATAATTGAACTCGTCTGCAATGATTGCTTGATTAGTACTTAGAAAGAGTCCACTTTCTTTTTGTTGAATGGAGAGTAATTATTTCTTGTGCTCTTCATTCCCTATTAAAGCACATATTATTATGTGTTTTTATTAAGCAATCCTTCTCAGGGGACCTCAAATTACAGCCTTGCTTTGTGTGATTTTCAATCCACCAACTTGAACTCAAAGTGGACAAAATGTAATTTGTGGCTTTTTCTGGCCCAACTAAAAAACATTAAGAAGGAATTAAGGGTTCCAGTTGTTTTCCTTGATCCTTTTTTTCTTCTTCTTTTGACCATAAGATGGTAAACAAATGGCAAGGGGGTCGGCACGGTGCTGCACACAGCCCAGGGGACCATTACTCAATTATGGGCCTTAATCAGGCCCTCCGCTCATGAACTTTGTTTTGACTTGGCATTGGATACAGTTTTCTGCTGGCAGCACTGTGCTGGTCATTGATCAAGCATGGCACTGTGCTTTGAAATCTGCAGGGAATGTCTGAACTAAGAAAAGAACAAAAGAAAGAAAAGAGGTAGCAGGGGAGATTAGCAAAATGAGAATGTCTTGTAGCAACTGAGGCTGGAAGAGCTTTGCCAAGAACCTAATAAAGAGTGCATGTGTACTTGTGCAGTTCACTGTATTTGTATGTGTGTGTGTGTGTGTGTGTGTGTGTGTGTGTGTGTGTGTGTGTGTGTGTGTGTGTGTGTGTGTGTGTGTGTGTGTGTAAGTTCTATTCTTTATCTGTGGACAGGATTTCAGGTGAAATTAAATTTAAGATGTATAACTCAGCACTGTTCTGTTGTGCCTTATAGCAGAAGTATTTCACAGACATCTCACACTTTGCTTTTTATCTCCACAGTGAATAAACACAAGCCATGGATTGAGACGTCGTACCACGGGGTGATCACTGAAAACACTGACATCGTTCTGCTAGATCCTCCTTTGGTGGCCCTGGACAAAGATGCCCCCATCCCCTACGCAGGTATGGTTACATTTAAACCTAATGGCTGTCAACTGGAGGAGGATCATAGAAACAGAGGTGAAGGCAGGCTCACTCAGACCAAATGGAGGCAGTCAATGATGACTCAGGTGTTAATCCACAGGGAAGCATAGCTGCAGGATATACTGACACTAAGGATATAAACCATATAAAGCTGTCATGTGATGTTGCTGTGAAGGGGCTTAAATTGGCTTCATGTACTATATGCAACTGCTGCATCACAGCTTTTATGTTAACCCTTCTCTGTGCTGCAACCATTTAATCCAATAATTCCCAGTACACACACAGCACATACAGGACTCATATTTCAGATTTATTTAGAGTGGAAGTGGCCCAAATAAGCCCCATGGTGGCTGAGGACACTGAGGGAAAAAAAAAAAAAGAGTCAAACCGGATTAGATTCTTCCTACTTTGTGACCATTCCAGCCTGTCTAAAGGGTGCCAGCTCCTGTGGGAGGACGTTAGCTGGAGGCTGTTGGCGAGCCCTCCAGCCTATCTCCCGCCAGGCCGCTAATGTGGCCAAGGCCCCAGCATGGGGCTGCTGCACGGGGCTGGAACCCACTCATTGAGGCCCTCAAGCTGAGTTGGATGGATGGATGAAGAGGGAGTGTGTGTGTGCAAGTGTGTACGTGTGTGTGTGTGTGTGTGTGTGTGTGTGTGTGTGTGTGTGTGTGTCTGTGCTGTGGCATGGCCTGAGGGGGCTCACTGTAATGGCCACCCTACAGGGAGAAAAAGAGAGAATGATGAGACAGTAGGGAGGGTAGCTGGCTGACCAGCATATGTCCTCTGGCTCTCAACAGACTGACAGCCACACAACAACAAAGTACAAACACACGCACACACACCCACACATGCAGTGGGCCGAGCTCATGGTTATCCCTGGATTTCATAAGTGATGGTACTGAGAGAGATTTCTCACTAAATTATTGACAAACAAGTACATTAACGTCACCGGTCTGTCCTACAGCAGTCTCCCAGTCTTTTCCCTGCTATTTCTATCAGTTTTCATTCTTCTCCTGCCACTCTCGCTGCCTCTCATACAGCCCGTACTAACCAGAAAAATTACTGTACAGGCAGTCTGTGCAAGGTGGTTATTACAAACAGTACTTATGTTTATTGCTAGGCAGCAACTTGTAGTGGCAGTAGTAATTATGACAGACGTCAAGTGACGTAGTATAAAGAGCTGCTTGTGTCCCATGTGAAACCAACAGTCAGTGTTACTTATTTTAGATTAGATTACATAAGGTACTTAAGTTACATCACAGACCTAATAGTAATGTACTTTAATCCATTATCTTTACCTAACCCTAATAAAGTAGCTTTACTGCCTAAACCTAATCTAAACCAAAGCAAACTGACCATGTGTAACCACACAAGGATGAAGGTCCACTAAGATGAATGTTTGCTATGCCAGTCGCTGCTGCTTCCTAACGGTGAAATATGTTTTGAATTGTCACATATGTCATTCTGAGAGTCACTGACAATCAACTTACTCAGTTGTTTAGGTATGAAGATGTGTTGCCCTCATCACCACTTCACACACTTCCCATTTTTTTGCACCTCACCTCCCTCCCTGTGTACCTTTAAGTTATCACAAAAAAATCCAAACAGTCACCCTCTTTTCTCTCCCTCTGAGAGCAGTGCTGTCCAGCAGGCAGACACAGGTTAGGGCAGAGACAGTTAATGAGTTTTTCCACCAAACTGCTGGGGCGGAGTGGCAGGGCAGTGCATGAGTAGGGGTTAAGCCTGAGCCAGCCAGGTTTTAATTACGGTACATCTAAGACACCGACACAAAATGTGACTGACTGCAGTCATGCTGCTGAAGTGGTTATGGCAAGAACTGTAAAATAAATTCACCACCTGCTTCATTCACACTGTGCGTGATACACTGTAAACATTTCAAAACAATACAATTACCGTATATTTCAATTGCACACACACACACACACACACACACACACGCACACACAGTATACACAGCAGATGTTATAATTTAATTTTCAGTTTAATTCAATAGGAAAGTACCAATAAAGTGGTCTTTCACATCACTCCAAACCATTCCAGTAATCCAGTGCAACAGTCACCACACTCACTGGTCTGGAACAACAGGAAAAGTGGTACTGCTGTGCCTGAAAGCTGGCTAAGACTGGCATCAGCCATCACTGCAGCGCTACAGCAGCTCACAAGCTTCAACATCACACAGACAGCGTGTCAGGAAGAGTGAAAAGCACTGGTATAGATAGACCCACTGTTTAATGCATGGCTTTGTCTGATAAAGTGCAGGTGCCTAGCTCTAAGAAACAAAGATAAATAAAAAAAAGGAAGGTGATCCAAACAGCTATATACTATGGATAACAACACCAAGGAAACACATTTTGACCTTAGGTATAGTTCTTTCTGCTATACCTAAGCCTAGTTTTTATTCATAAACTGAGTTACATATGTGTGTGAACAAAGTGAAAGATACCACCTCTGCCTTATATGGTACAGGAGAAACTCTGTCAGTGGTGGATACAGGGCAACCCCAGACTACGTTTAATGATGAGGTTTTTTTAACATATTGCCAACAATTATTAAAAGTACTTATTTCCACAATGTCTGTGCATTGCAACTACAGTATAGTCAATGTTTGGTTAAGATTTAGCGGTTCATGGTTATGGTTTCAAAAAGTTAATTGTAGTTCTCTCATGATATACAAATACCCATCTGCAAGTCCAACCTCACACACTTAAGGCATCGCAATTTGAGATGCCAAAGAGCATCTCAAATGGTCAGACAGTGTCTGGAATCCCTTTCACAGATGTCTTTCCAATGATGGAATTTGGAGGGCTGCATCCAACAATCTCACTTTCTGAAAGCAACAGTTGGACAATCATAGTGAGTGCTTTCACTTTGAGTTTGGCTGTAAGTAAGTAGGTTTATTTATATAGCACCTTTCAGATGTCACAAAGTACTTCACAATAAAAGACAAAAGAGAAAAAAGAAGTGCAAATAATTGCAAAGCGAAGAGAGAAGGAAAGTCAAACAACTGCCTGGAGGTCAACCTCAACATGGAGTCTGGTATCTGCTCGCCACAGGTAAGTGACAACTCCCTTGTCATGCATTATTAAATATGTTTTAGTTATGAGTGTTTGCTAAGTTAGTGATGTGGCATTTAACACTAGGTTTAGCTAACATGCTATTTATATAATGCTAATCAACAACCTAGTATCATCAGGCAGTTAGTAAGCAATCATACACCTCAAGCGAGTTATCACTTACCTGTGGAGAGCAACTACCAGGTTGACCTAAGGACAGCTGTTAGATGTCCATCCTTATGTTCATCATTGCAGACTGCGCAGATGCAACACTGTGTGAGCACAGTGAATCATACCTTCGAGCCGACACTTGGTGATTGGCTGAAAAAGAAGAAGGCTAAAAAGCTACGGATAATTGAAAAATATGCACTTGAGAATCGATCCATGACAGAGAAATGTCAAAACACCCACACACTTCTGCCGCAAAGTTCACCTTTGACCAATGTATCAAATCTATCTATCTATCTATCTATCTATCTATCTATCTATCTATCTATCTATCTATCTATCTATCTATCTATCTATCTATCTATCTATCTATCATATAACAGGGGGAAAGTTGTCGCATTCATCAAGACAAAAAAAATTGGAACAGCTGGTAATGAAGTGGCAATGTTACTGATGGTGTCAAGAAAGATTTTTGGACCATGTCAACTATAAGATACAGTACAGGGTAAAAGTTCAATACAGAAAAGGGTCTTGAAATACTGATAGTGAACAGGTAGATGGGCAGATTTCTACAAACTCTCAGCTCTGCAACAGGTACGTTTAAAAAAGTGAATGCTGTCATTCATCCACAGGGAGTAACTGACCAAAGCAGCCAGTCCAGCCTTAGCAGGAGCAACTGTACCACTGAAAGACAGTGCTCGAATCCTAAACGATAACGTATGGTAACAAGGGAAGGCATCCAAAAGGACAAGTCAGATAGAACACAATTATCATCTGAAATACAATGATTATCAAAACAGAAACAGTATTTAAAGCAAGATTAAAAACAAGGTGCAGAGTATGTCCTCTGTGTGTAGGGCCATGTTGAATAATAAAGACTAAAACTGGAAGCAAAATGGTCAGAGGCATCATCAATATGACTGTTAAATCACCAAGAAACTTAAAACTTGACTTTCTGAAAACAGATGACAAAAAAAATCACCAAATTAAGTAAAAGAAGCTGCCAGGTTCTAAATTAAAATACACACAAGGGATTTTTCTGACCTTAATTATTTGAAGTTCAACAGAAGAAAACGACCCAGTGCTGACCAAACAACATGACAACACGCAGCAAGGGCCTGAAATTATAGGCAAGCTGATGAAAACTAATCCTTAGGGCACAGCTCGATGCGGGGGCCATGTTCAATATTCCTTTGCAAGCTTTTTGTGGCAAAGTCTAACTTCTTAGACTGGGTGATTCATTCAGCAAAGGTTTTGTTAGCTATGGCATGAGCACTCATCAGCGCCATCCCGAGAGGTGTAGAGTTATAGCTTTCAACGTGGGAACAGCAGGGATGGGTGGGCAGGCGACACAAACTCTGTCACCCAGGTAAACCCAGCTCGCCCGAGGGAAAGCAGTCACCTGCCCATGTTGGGAAAGACCAGAGACAGGAGAGTCTAGTATTTATAACCTGGGGTAAGGGGAATTCATACCATAGAGCATCATGATATTCCGAGGCAAGGTTCCTCAGAACATTCCAGCCGTTCGCTTCCACTGCAAGAACTTTGGTGGTGGAGGCCACGGCCAGCGATTCTGGCCATGACAGTCAAGTGTTTGAGGATTTATTTGCATCAGCTGAGATATGCTTAATGGAATGGCTGCATCACTCAGGGGGGGTTTAATGCTGTGAAGATAGGATTTAAAAGTATGCTGTTCTTGAGCAATACTGTTGGGTGAAAACATGTGTGGCACTTTGGGCAAAAGTGTCGGCCAAAGTAAGGGATCCAGTGATCAGCATTTACCACCAATGATTTTTGAATTCAAAGTTCATCCATTATGCTAACTGTAAGTCGCTGGTTCACAACAAGAGCCAAGCATTATTGATGTAAAAATGCAAAGTGCATTCTGAAATATTCACTTTGCTGCCTTTTCAAGTGGCCCTGTGTACTCTGAACTTCACAGTGGTGGATAATAAGTGAGACTCACTCAGTGGTCCATTAGGTTATTAAGTTGAAGTGGCTTTTTTAGGAGACTGCTACCCCTGCACTGAGTAGGCTTCTAAAGTGCTGGGTTAGCAATTTTAAGGGGCAAAAACTGTGCTGAGCACCATTATTTAACACAAGTTAGCTGCTTGTCAGTCAGCCCTGATTTTCTATTGTCAGCACACACAGACACTAACACCCACGCATTGTCTTGTGATGTGCATGCCGTGCCACAAAAAATAGTATGTGCAGTCATGTGTCAATCCTTCACTTTCACTGGTCCCCGGAGCCCTGCGGCTTTTGCTTGAACACCAAGCTAATGCCTCACCAGTGACCCACGCATGCATACGCTGCTCAGTCAAACAGCACTGGCAGTTTAGACAGGTTCACAAGACCTCAGTGTGCCATACACACACACACACTCTGCATAAATGATGTGTTTCACCCTTTATGTTGGCTATGATGTGTCAAATGCACTTCACCTTTTCTCAAACTCTGAATAAGCGAGGACTTGCTATTTATTTCTGTCAGTGTTCTGCAATCATTCGCTGCAAATAAGAAGTCAGACTGGCAGCAGGAATCAGTGTGTTCCCGCTGTCTCAGCTGATGTCTGATCAAACAGTGTCTCTGAATTCTGATTTTACTGCATTATCAAACTGTAGTTCTCAAGGCACTAATAAACATCAATTATCTCTGACCTTGGCTTTCTTTGTTCAACAGCTTCGCATTGCTCTGAAAACAGCAAGTGATATTATATCACCATTCTGTGCCATAATGCAAGGTAAATAGATATGAGTAAACACACAGGCTGGCTAATGTTCTGTGATTAATTAGCCTCTCGCTGTCTGTCTGATTGGGAAACAGATCTCAAGCTAATTATGAAAAGTATCTAATTAGCACAGCAGCAATGAGTTCCGTACAGTGTGTAGGTGTTGAAGCATTAACACTGCAATGTGTTTATTAACAAGAGAGGAATGGGAAGGGTTCGTCTGAGAGGTGAAATGTGTTTTGTGACTCAGAGATGGGATAAATGTGTGGAAGTAAGATAAATGGCACCATGACTAGAGATGATAAAGGTTGGGGCTACAGTCACTGCCTCTCTTTGTTAGAGATAATGGCTTTCTATAAAATGCTTTCATTTACATGAAAGCACACATACATAAAGCATACATGTGTAGACAGGGCAAATCAAACAATTTGTCTTAAAATGAAAAGGAACCCTCAGATACAGTATCTCTGTAGCTTCCTGACTTACCTGCTTTGCTTAAACTGTCAGTTTCAACTCCGTGTCCTCCGAATTTATCATATATCCGTGAGGAAAAATGTCATACATTATGCCAAAAGCCCCATCGTCATCTCATTAATGCAGAATCTAAAATGAACTCGTCTTCTGTCAGACTGTGTAAATGGAAACTACAAGTCACTTTTATCCAAGCGTATCGCAGTAGAAAGATACAGATGTGAAGTTAAAGAAGTTTTCTGATGAGAGACCCTTTATGCCTTTTAAAGGTCATTTCATGGGCTGAATTACAATTTGGAGGGGCCAGGGGGCTGCTTTTAATAAGGCAACAGTTTTTTTCAGCAGGTGCCGCTGTGTCAATTCCCTCAAAAGCCCCCACTTCAAAGCTGTTGCTTAAAACCATGATTAAAAAGTAACAGATTGAAATAATTTTGTGGAGAGAGAGTCTCTCAAAGAGGGTAAGATCTAAAAAAAAATCCTTTGCACAACAGGCCTGTCAGATGGCTTTAATCCATCTGTGCTTTCTGTTCAGGCTTTCCTCCCACCGTAGTTCAGCTCCTCCTTCCTCTTTAAGTCATTGTGCTTGTATTTTGACCTGGAGCAAGCCCTCGCTCTTCTTTCCCGCTTTGTTTTCGACACTCCTTTTTCCCCCATCTCTTACCAAATAATTTCCACCTGTCAGATTTCATCCAGCTCCAGCACATTCAGGGGGTGGAGTGGCGAGACTCAACACTGTCCACAGCAGATGCAGCATTTTTCCACAAATGACAGCTCTTTATTTTTGAAAAACTTTCATCTAATAAAATGTAATTTTCACATAATGCACAAAGAGCCATTGAGGGACAGGTGGACAGGGCAAAGCTTGTTCAAGATAAGGACTTAAGTGCTAACAGCAAACTAATGCACAGTGCTATTCGGAGTTACAATTATTCATGCAAACTTGTTTTTGCAGACTTCTGAGCTGAAAAGCACAGGCAGCATAATGACTATCTTGCTTCTGGCATTCAAAGTGCCTTAGACTTTGGCTTCAAGACAATGGAGCCATCACTCTGCTATTGTTCACATACTCATTTATTAATGAAGTACTGAAATGCAATCTGCTTCCTCACTGAACCACACAGATGAGGGAAATAGTCTTTGTAATGAGATTTTTCTTCCAGGCTTTTAGCTTTTTTGTCTTTTCATGAGTTCCAGAACTGGCAGAGGGGGGCAAGCGGAGTAAGCAATGCGACTCACTCGTTTCTTCTTTCAAAAGAAAATGGAAATGAACATGTTTTAGGTTCTCTTGAATGCCATTCAGCAGAATTGTCAGTCAACTATCTTCTCATCCAAACTTGCTTTCATTGCTATTGAAATCAGAAAGGCATTTGTGAGACTTTGCCCCTCTGATGCGTTCCACATCTGAAGTGGGTACATTTGATTCTGTTCCTCTGAAATTCTGCTATTGTGACAGCTCCATCCGAGGTGTTATAATAAATTACAAAGTAGCATTAAAAAAAGATGTTGTTTGATATTAAACACACTGTAGACATGCAACTAGTTTCATTTATGATACTATGAGATACTGGAAACAAATGACAGTTTTTATCCCACATTTAATTTGCTGATTTGTATGTATAATATGGATTTTTCATGATCATAAAAATACAAATTGTTATATTCCGAGATAAATTATGTTGCAACTGCTGAGTTAAATAACACACTGCTTGTCACTATATCAGCATAATTGATCCTGTTGATGGCTCATGTTACAGTTTCATGCAAAACAAGCCCTGATTAAGGTGAATAATATATTAATGTAATTAGCTTAAAAGTATAACTGACTTGTGACTATCCACAGCCATTTGTAACTGTTAAGTATTTGACTGTTGTCTAGCTACAACGTACTGGGCAGGAAAATCATGCTATGAATACTGCTTGACTTCTCACTGTTGTTTATTTTGAACTAGTGCTGTCAGGCGATTAAAAAAATTAATCTAATTAATTACAGGATTTGTAATTAATTAATCTAATTAATCGCATTTTAATCTCATATCTGCTAAAGGTCCGCAAATAAAGAATTTGAATTCTAGGACATTACAATTCACTGACATTCACATTACAGCTGGTGAATTCTTTTCATCACTGTAGTTCTCCACGGTAGCTGGAAATTAGAGTCAGATGACGCTATCTGAAACGCGTCTTTTAGGCCCTCGTCTTCCACGACTGAAACCTACTTTGCGATTGAGTTTGTCAGTTTTTCTGTCGTGGCTTTGCTCATTCGTTTTCCTAACTCAGCAAGTGTGGGTTGGCGGAGTGAGCTCACGGTAGCACTAGCGGCACTAGCAGCAACTACATGTTTAGCGTTTAAATGATAATTCAGGCTGGAGCTGCTACGGTGACAGGAAAATTCTTTTTTACACAAGCTACAAATCACTGCGTTCTTGTTAAAAGTCCTGTCTTTGTTCTTTTTATAAATAAAGTTGCCGTTCAAAGGTCCAAGTAGGCTTGCCTCGCTCTCCGGTGTCGCATCCATGTCTGTTGTCACCCTGCTTTTGACTAGTGGCGCAGGTAGGATGCGACCTCACTGCAGCCTACGGGTCACTCAAAGGGCCAAATTTAAAATGCTTGCGCATTGACTTGCCACTCATGATTAATTGCGTTAATTTTTATAGCGCGTTAATTTGCAGCGTAATTAATTAATCTAATCAACGCGTTAAACTGACAGCCCTATTTTGAACAGTAAAAAGTCAAATCTGAACTATCATTTCCCTTTGTCAACCAACAAACAATCTCTGACTGAGTACACAGACATCTGTTTAGTTTACTAGATGAAAGAGAACAGCTTCATTTTGTAGTTTTGCTATTGATCCTTCTCTTGATTTTAGGGGAGACAAGGGACATTTTGTTTAAATTGGTCATTTTGCACAATGATACACTATGGCTCAAACACTGTATCTGTGCATTTTAAAGATACGCTTCTATTCTGTGTGGCTTATTAATGCAGAATGGAATTTTCATGGAAGCGGGGCCATTAAAGCTAGCACACCACATGGTTCATAGTGTTTCACTACGTCTGTTAATGATGAGGAGGTGTGAGTAGCACACTGTGCAGGTAACACTGTTGACACCTCTCTCTCTCTCTCTCTCTCTCTGTACACACACAAACACACATATACGTATATAATGTTATTATATATTAGTGTATATTGCCATTGGTGTATTTGTTGACAATTAGTATTCAAGCCTCAAGGCCTCCAATTAAAGTGTCAACAACCTGTCACGAGCACTCCTGGGAGGTAAACATAGAAGGAAGAGAACCTAAAGTCTGCTCTGAGTTGTCACAGTCTGATAGAGAGAAGGATGTTGTTTGAAAGACTTCTGACTGAAGTTCAACTCTAGAAGCAGCACTCCATGAGAAGAATCCGTGTTTTAGCAGTTTGTCAATATCACATTCATCACTTGCCAGTACATCACTGCTGCGCTTCAAAGACTTTGACACTGCTTTTGATATACAACTTAAATTTTGAGGTTCATCCTGTCTACCCTTGAATACTTTTCATTGCAGAATCTCTGATCTGGCTCCCCATCCTATCTCCAAATCATCCCATCTGACTTTCAGTCCTCTTTCTGTCTGTGTTCTGAAGAGGACCTCCCTTTCTCTTTGAAATTTGACAGCCTCCTTTCTGCTTTAATCCCCCCCCCCCCAAACACACACACACACATTCACACACACCCGCCACCCCACTCTCTTCTTTCCCCTCCTGTCGTCATTCCATCACCTAGTTTTTCTTCCTCTTTGGGGCTGGAAAGATATCCAGCGGACACACACATGCCTCAGCCACAGTGTGTGTGTGCAGCTCGCAGTGAATACAGCAGATTTTATTTGATGACGCAGGAGTGAGTAATTTAAGGCATGCTGCTCTGTAAACAACTTCATGAAAAAGCTCCGTCGGATCTGTTAAAACCCAAACACACACGTAGGCTGTCAGTTTTGGTGAAGGATTGTGGTGGATTCAGAGCATTCAATGTAGCAACACACATTCACTTTGCACATTGCTCACGGGTGCCTAAATAAAGTGAATGCAACCAAAGTGATGATTGTCACAAAAATCACTGTTTTATTGTCCTTGCTTTAATATGTACTGTGTGCCGTCTCTCAGATGTAGACACAAACCACAACTGCTCTGCTACAAATTATAACAGGCTGCACCATACGAGCACACAGTCCTGAGGGGGCAGTTTATACAGTACGTAGGCCTACACATTGGCCACATTCACAACAAATGATTACCATTCCTTGGTATTCATCACGCAACACATACAAAGATGCAGCTTCGTTTATTAATTCATTTTTTTGATCGACCTTCCCTGTTGGTGTGCAACCTTTTCTGTGGGTGTTTGAGTGCTGAAGCACCAACGTGATTGGCTTGTCACCTTCCACTCCCCTCCTTCATTTACCTTGGCACTAATTTATTAATCCTTCACTCTTTCATTTGCTATAGATTTTTATTTAATGGCCAGCCTCCTCACACAAGGACAAGAAATTGTCTGTCACACTGAATAAAAAAGCAATGAAGTGTTGTTATGAAACATCACCCAGGAGAACATGGAGCAATGAACATGTGAATCAAAGGGAAATCTCCTTTTGATAGAAACGTAACAGACAGTCAGAGCTTTAATCCCCCTCCCACATCCACATAGTTAATTCCTGGATGGCTGCGGCCCTCTAGCTCTGTATTTCAGAGCACAGAGGTTATTAGAACATCATTCCACAAAACGTCTTACGGCCTTAATCACCTCACAGCCAGATCACCGCAGAAACCATCCGCTCCCTTTTCCACTGTCCTTTCACGTTGAATGAATAGCGCTTTTTTTTTTTCAAAGTGAGATTTATGCATCCCCGTCTAGGCTGGGGAGTCGCGGTGATGCTCGCAGTCAGAAGCCCATTTCAGTCTCATCAGACTCGGCTTCCTATCTACACGCCGGTGTTTTATTTTCTGTTTTTTTTACATGTCATAATGGCTAATATCTTTTCAACATGTTCACTCGCATTTGAATCAAAGACTCAATTAACTGCAAGACGGTTGGGTGAGTGGGTGGAGGTGGAGGCTGGGTACACCAGGTGGAAAGTGATCGCTGAAGATGTGAAACATTGAATTTGAAGAAATGATGATAAATTGAAAAAAGGACATGTGATTTAACAATCCCTCGACACTGGTGTGAAGTGGAAGGAAGGCGTTTTGGAAGTGAGGCATGGTGGGTTTTTCCTTTCTGTCTTATAATGAAACACACACACAGATCTGACACCTGACATGCTTGCTTAGTAATTGATGGAGGCCTCCTAGCAAACATGAAAAAAACAAATGTTTTAAATAAGCAAAGATTATACAAGAACATGACAAGCAATCACAAGGGATAATTAACAGCCTCGGATCACTCCAGATGACAGACAATATCCAGAACGCTGCACACCAAGGTTGTATACATTCAGTGCATTAGGTTTATATTGCATGAGCTGATTTAACTTTCTTTGCCTGATCTCTCTCTCTCTCTCTCTCTCTCTCTCTCTCTCTCTCTCTCTCTCTCTCTCTCTCTCTCTCTCTCTGACTCACACACACACACACACACAGAGAGAGAGAGAGAGAGAGAGAGAGAGAGAGAGAGAGAGAGATAGAATTGTGCTTGCATCCTTTTAAAGGACATTACATAGACTTACATTCATTTCTTGGAGACTTACCCTAACCCTAACCATAACCACTACTTGTCTAACCCTAACTCTAACCTTAACCTAACCCTTACCCTAACCTTAGCCCTTCAGTCTTCACTCTAAACTTAAATGATTTCTATTATGGGCACTTTTTCTACAACCCCATGGAATATGGATGGATGAGTGAGCTCATGTGCACTTGCAGTTCTTAAAAACAAAGCCATTATATATTTGTGCCATGCAGAAAAAACATGTTTTTCTAAACATGGTAGAGTTTTGAGTGCAAAACAAAATATAGTTATCTGACAGAATGGGGACAAGAGGAGCCTCGGGGGGGTGGGGGGATTGCTGGCTCCCACCTCATTGTCATAGAGGTTTTAAAAGGTACAAACAAGATGAGTCGCCTGAGTATTGAAGGGTCTGGTTGAGATGGGAGTAATTGGGTATAGAACAAGAAAGAGAGATGTGGGAGGGAATGAAAATGACAAGACACACTCTTATTTTGAATTTTTTGTACCTGTTCCAGCTGGTATAGATAGTCTTGTAAGTGGCATGTCACAGGACCTTGCGGTGAGACGGTTGCAAAATTACTGAAAATTAAGTGTACAAGATTGGCCACCAAAATCCAATCTGCTCTCAGCCTCAGTCATTTTGTAAACTTGACGATGCCTGGGAACTTGTGACAGTCCAATTAAGGACATTTGCATATCGGGAGGCTTAAATTATTGTCATCCGCTGGAGCATAAAATGGGTGCCCAACGCAGGAGGTGATAGCAGTGATCTGCAAGCATAGACCACAGAGGAGTATGTGTGGGGGTGAGGAAGAAAGAGCGGCTTTCATCAGCTTACATGGAGTATTATTATACATATTGCCTATACTCATTCCCCAACTCGCCTGTCCTCTTTATTGTCCACAGCTTTCTTTCTCTTCCAATACTTTCATACACTGTTCCAGTTAAGGTCTTGGCGTTCCCTATACAATCGTTTGGTCCTTCCTCTCTCCTCAATCGCTCCATCTTTTCCACCTTTGTTTCCAGTGCCTTTTGTAGTTTCACTTTATTTAAAGAGCACACTATTGAACAGATATTAAAATTTAACATTCCAGGTAAGTGGAGCACATGGGTGTGGTCATCGTTGTAAAATGCTCCATTACCATGAGTAACAGTGAATTTTTTTCAGCCTCAAACTGTGAACTCCTTCCATTTATTTTGTCTCAGTTTTCCCATCTTTGCCTGAGGCTTGTGTATGGTTTTGGCCTTATGTCACCGATGCACAACCAACAGGAGGTACAGCACAAGTAAAGGTATATGTCAGGTGAGAGACAGAACCAAGGCCTTACAGGGAATGACTGCAGGCTGTACATACAGGCCACATAAGACATTTTTCCCTGTCTCCCCCCCCCCCCCCCCGTCTCTTTTTATCTTTGCATCAACACCCACTTGCCCTCGCTCCTCACCTTTATATCTGCGCAACAGAGCCCAGCCGCAGGCATTTAGATCACGTTTCAAAAACTCTCTACCTGCATGGCATCTGACTATGTGAAGTGTGCTATTGTTGCTAGCCTCAGTGCGTTAAATGACAAGAGTTACCTCAAGATTGACTGAATGCCATCTGGGGAATGATGATATTTGCTAGACGTTGAAAAAATGCTTTACTGCTTGGAAAATGCTTGAGACATCATCACGCTCTTACTCTTTGAAGGGCATGGTTCATAATTTTCGTGATACAGACAAACAGATGCAGTGGCAAACCATAGTCTCCTCTGTAGCAGACGTTATTTATGTCCACAGTTACTCATGTGTAACCGAAGTTTCCTGCATCAAAGGTGAAGTAGAGAGCAAGGAAAAGGGGACCAAACAACAGCTCCTGTCGGAGGCGCTGCTGTTATCAATTTTCTGGTTCATCACATGCCCATAATTTTATCAGCCATATACAAAACTAACCTTTGTCCTCTTGATGAACTGTTTTTCTGTGCTCTTGGGTGTTTAAGCTTCAAACTCCCAAAGCCAAAGGGAGTTACAAGCCAAAAAATGAACATGACTGGCTGTCAACAAATTGCACTAAATCTCTCATGAACTAAAACATCAAGAGTTCAGTTATCAGGCATAAGAGTGCAACTCTGTGTGTGTGTGTGTGTGTGTGTGTGTGTGTGTGTGTGTGTGTGTGTGTGTGTGTGTGTGTGTGTGTGTGTGTGTGTGTGTGTGTTTCCCCTCTTGTTGACAAGGTGTGAATTATACAACTGCATTACCCATAGCTGAAACACCAATGTTCTCACCTTAAATAGCATTAAGCACATCCAACAGCATATGCACAACTATAACAGCAACAACACATTCAACCCACAAACCTATGCACAGTGTTTAAACAACAATACACACCGAGCGCGCTTAAAGCCAAGGAAAACAACATGCTTTCAGACCATTATGTTTGCATATTTAAATGTCGCAGCACTATGAGAAATCCTGTCACGTTCTATACGTGAAGTCAGATGGGCTCACCAGGCTGGATGGAATTAATTATGTGAAATTTCACTTTACTTGCTTTCTTGGCAGCAAACTCAGCATTACGATCCGTGTAACTCATCTTGGATGCAATTGATTTTAATGGATAGAATAGCGAGTCCACACAGTCTGTCCTGAGGCATTGATGTACACAAATAGTTCTTGATTGACACTGAAAAGCTGCACTGTCAGTTGGGAATTGTTGCTTTTGAGGGAAGGGGGGTTAGAGGGCTGCACCTGTTGGAAACTTGTGCGTTAATGTTCTGAGATTCGTACATGCTCAGTTCATTACTCACTTTGTTGCAGTGCCTTTGCAGATCAATATCTTCTGTTTCACACAGTTAAGTCAGATCAACAAGGGATCCAAACATGTTGTCAGACTCCTGCATTCGTATAAAACTGGTGTGGAGAGCAGCAGTTAAAGTAGTGTATTATATGGGCTTACTCTGGAGTCAGGGCACGATAATCTGGGACTTTAATCAGGGATGGAACAATCAGTCACCTACGTGTGCATTTATTTCTTCTTCTTTTTCTTGAGCTTTCATTAACAGTCCGACACTAACTATAACTATGAATTTTGGTTACCGAACCCTAACCATACTATAACCATTTAGAAGTCTATTGGACTACCCTGCACATTTAAAAACTATGCTAAAGGGGTTCCCGGTACCTTAAAAAATTGATGCCAAGTGGTCCTGACCAAGCATATGTATGTGACAAGTTAAGAGTGAGAACGGATTGATTTTGTGAATCCAGTCTGTTGTTATGTAATGTAGTTCCTTATTTTTTATACTGAGTTGCATTGACATATTTCTTGCACCACTACAAATGAGGCTTATTGAGGAAGCTTCAAAAACATCATCAGCAGACATTTCTGTTTCTCCACAGACAGCTGCAATCCAGAGTCTGTGAAATATAATGCACTCTTTGTTGTCTATGTTGGTTATTTATTTATTTATTTATTTTTTTAACACAGGACAGGCAACCTTTACTGAAGAATTGAGTAACAGAGTAATCCACAGTGTTTCTTTTGTACAGCAACATGTCTCCTTGGCATTCAGCCAACCTGGTGGTCAGCATAAAAGACATATGACATTATTAACCCAGTTGTCACTCTTGACTCTCACTAAAAGGCTACACCATCCACTAACGTTATCACAGCTAGGTCAGGTCCTCTGTGATCATACTTAGTAATATGTTGGCAACTTCAGCTCAAAGGGCCCACAGTTAAAAGCCTGACCTGGCACTTAGACGATATAGACCTTCTTTAATTTTATTGAAGGCTGTTTCTGAATTTGTGCCAGTGCAACATTCATTAACATATGAAAGAAAAACACTCACTTAAAGAGGTTGGAAGTGGGGATTTGGAGGTAGAGGTTCAACTCAACCCAAATGCCCAATAGAAGTTTTTTCATCTGAAGCCATGCCCCATTTAATGAATGCAGTTTACACCTTGACGCCTCAACAGAAGGCACCCTGGACAAGATACTGTCAATGTCCAAGCTTTCATTATGCCTCATCCCTCTCTGTGATGGCAGGTCTTTTGCACTTGCTTCTGATATGGCATTTCGAAACAGGTATAAACACTTTTGCTTTCAGATATGGTTGATTTCGTTCATTTTACATATACTCAAACCTCAAGTTTGGCAAAAAAAACAAAACAAAAAAAAAAACAGAGAACCAAATTAGAAGGTGTTCTATTTTCGCTAAAACCTGCAACATGTTTGTAAGACTGTGTGCAGACATACTGTATGTTTCTGCCAACACACTTACCACACTCACTCTCCTGTCAGATATCCCTCCTTGCTCAACCAATTAGTCCACAAACAAGACCACAGATAAATGTTCAGATGAGATTTTGGAGGTTTCGATTTTAGCTGCTTTGGCAGCCTGTGTGAGCTACACTTACCCAGAAACCCTGTCTCTGTGTCACTATGCAAAACCACGTTGCAGCCTTAATCAGACTCATTTATAGGGGTGGCCAGCCCTTGATAAGTAATCGTCAAGTGTCTGAGGATTTTATCTTGTGCATTTAATCACAGGCTTGGGCTTTACAGCCCAGATCCTTCCCTACCTCTCAGCTCTTACCAAATAAAAAGGACGGCTCATTTTCAAGGAGCGCCTTGTGGCTTATCAGAGGTGATATGCTGTCTTCACTTCCCCTCAGGCCTGTAAACTGAATACATTAGTAATGAATCACTCTGCAACCATACCCAAGTGGACAACAATTTGTGTCCATCCCTATCTGCTAACTCTGTCTCTTCCACCACCCTTATGTGGGACCTAAGGGATTTCTGGAGGAGACCAATGACTGAAAATAGGGGGGAAATGCTCATACATTGTCAGTGAGGATGAGAGCCATCTTAATACCATATGTGTGTCAGACATGCAACATAACCCTGCCCATCAGCATTACTGTAGTTTATTATGGTAGCACCTTAGCTGACAGCTGAACAATTGTGTTTTACTTCTGCTGTTGCCCGATAGTGTCATTTTCATGCTCCTAGCTCTTCGCTGTCATTTTCCCCTTGCCTGATCCCTTTTGAGATACTGACGGTTACACACAAACCGAGGAATATGGAAAAGACTCACTGCAGCTCACTCCTTCATTGGAGCTGTCATAATTCATTGAAATGAAAAGCCAGTGGGAAGTGTAAGAAGCTGAACCAAAAAAAGAAAAAAAAAGAATAAGGAGGATAAAATGTACAAGTGAGGGAAGCGAAGGGTTCGGGCGTTTATCATCATCCACTTGACACACAGGAAAGACGACAAGCAGCAGTGATAAAAGAGACACGGAAAGTGATAAATGTGGCTGGAGTGTAAACTTTAATGGCCCAACCTTGGATGAGAGCAATTTGCCAATATTTAATTAACTGTAATGTGATCAATCAGAGTGTTAAAGGATGGAGCTGTTCCGGTGGGGCGCTCTGCCAGCCTCACTCATCCTATAGCTCATTTAGCCTTGAGAAAGCTCTAAGGAATGTAGCAATCAACAAAAGCGGCTCTGGGTTGTGTCTCGAGGATCCCATTGTCACTGCACTGACAACAGCTGTATGTTTTCCTTCTAAATCATTTTAGATGTTCTGCCATGCATTTTGTTTTCAGGCCTGCATCACACTGAGACCATGTTTGTGAGATCATGTCTTCTTTTATCATGTTTTCCTCCAATTTAAGGTTTGACATGGTGGATTTGTTTTCCTTTTGAAATCATCACCTCCTCTCTTGTCCTTATTTTTGTCCTGACTTTATTACAAAGAAACGCATAGATTATGTGATATAAAGTCCAGAGGATGAGGGTAGTAGCAATACAAGGGAAGCAAGCTAACTGGGTATAAACTCAAATTAAGGAATTTATTAATAACTTAAAACCAGAAACAACGCTACCAAGAAACAACAGACATCTAGCTGAAGAATAAGCATGCCAACACAGAGACTCATCTGCCACATAATCCACATTTGCTCTGATTGCTGAGTAGTGGCATGAAAAAGTTTGGGCACCCCAAGTCAAAACCTCTGTGACTCCGAAGTCTGCTAAACCTTCATGAAAGTCTTGTAGAGTCAAACAGCGTTCTGATTTGATCCTAGGAGCAGTTATCTAATTAAGTTTTCTTGGTCTTCCAGACCTCAGTTTGACCTCCGCTGCTCTTGTTACCTCCCATTTCTAATTGCATTACAAACTGAGGAAATGGTTGTGTGAAAACATTTTGCGATCTTCTGACAAGGTGTGAGGAGTCCCGGTATTTATCAAGCTTAGAAATTCTCATCGCCTGAACTTTCCTAATGATGATTGTGAACAAGCCATAGCACTACCATGCTAATTAAGGTTAAAAGTTATGAGAGCTAAAATCTCTTGGCATGGCCCAAACTTTGGCATGGTGCTCCTTTCCTTTGTTTCCCTCTAAAATTATACAAAACCAGAAAATAATGCACTCATCGTGTTTATAAATTTGAAGAGAATATTTCATCTTTAACTTTATGTCTTTGGAGATCAGATCCTGGAGATCAGATCTTCTACTTAACTACTACTACTCCTTAAATATTCACTGTAACAGAAATTTTGACCAGGGGTGCCCAACCTTTTGCATGCCACTGTATGTTTGACCACCCACCTGAGACACAGGCTAGCAGAGAAAGAAACAGCATAGCTTTTTGGCATATAACAAACTGTCTTTAAAAAGTTAAAATGTATAAGCCATCACTGGACATCCTGCTGCCTTAGTCTTCAGAATGTTAGAATTTTGCTTTACTGATTGTATTTGATAACTGACACTTTTAATATCTTTCTGACAATGATTCCTGTTTTTTATTATTTTTTACTTTTAAGGCAAAAGTTACCCGTAGTAGGATTAGGAGAACATGCAAACTTTTGTGTGGAGTTTGCATGTTCTCCCCGTGTTCACCTGGGGTATCCTCCATAAAAATACCCCCACTAAAAACATGCAAGAAGATCACCACCTGACCAATGGTGACAAATGAGAGTTGGGTCCCTGGGCACCGGTCGACTGGCAGCCCACCGCTCCTGGTCTGCCGTGGAGGAAGGACTGACCATGGATGGGTCAAAAAGCAGGAAAGAATTTCACAATTGCATGGCGTGTACAGTTTCCCTCCTCAACTACGCAGGTTGTGTGTAATGTGACGAATAAAGGAATTCTTAATCTTAATCTTAATTCTTTATCTTAATTATAAAACAATTTTTGAAATCCCTATAGGTTTTAAAAAAGGCCCATGCTTTGTCACAAAATGGCATGTTGAGAGCAAATTCAGATCAATCAAGATGTAAAACATCTGTATCTGTTTTTGTCAGAACTTCTGCAAATTCAAACTAAATGCCCTCTGGACAAACGGAGGAAAATGAACAAAATAAGCTGTGGTTTATTTATTTCTAAAATAAAAACATTCTAAGAAGAAAGGTCAATCGGTGGCCACAAGAGAGCTGCGCTTGACCAAAGTTGCCATCTCTGTGGCCTGCAATGAGACCTCTTGAATAAATGGCTGACAGCTTCTATTTTTCAGAGGCATTTTCAGACAAACAACAGACAAACAAGTTTTATTCTCACAGCACTAAGACCTTTTGTTTCCCTAGTCATCCAAGGTCAGATATAATTTGCTATGCACGTGTGGTGTTGTAATTCAAAGCAGCTTCTTCTCTGGCTATTCAACAACATCTGACAAATAGATTAATAAATAAAGAAAAATCTCAAACCCAGCCATTATTTGTCAGGACCTTGGACAAAGATCCCAGTGATGCCCCACATGCTGTCTGTCAAAAATATATTCCATCAGTACAATAGTACCTGTCTAGGAAGATAGACAACGGTTAGGCACAGTGAAAATGAAGTGCAAATTGATGGCATATATTATCCCAACCTCAATTTTCTACTTGACCTTTATAACTCACCACCAAAAAATACAGGGCCCCCATGCTTTCTTTTTGGTTGAGTTCCCAATCTGTGGGAACAAGCAGGGAGACAGCGAGGTTAGAGCCCTTTGACAAAAAAAATATATGAATTGGCTAATAAAAGCTTGGCTGATTAAATTAGGAAGGTAATTGGATTCCTGCATGTGCAATAAAATAAAGCTGGATTGGGTATAATTAAATTGTCCACTGAAGATTTAGTTTCTTCACTGGTCTTTTCTTTTCTTCCCTGTTAGAGCTGAAAGCCAGAGGAGGGTTACAGTGGCGGGCAGAATTAGAAATTAGGAACAACTCAGGGTGGTCATAAAATAGAGTGAGACACATGGGTTTCTTTGCAACTGGGTGTTCTAGCAGACACAAAACATTTTGTTTTGGTGTTCACCTGCCAAATCTGTAAGGATGGATATTGTACACGTTTTCTTCTTCTTGTGAGGTTTTGTGATCAAACACAAACCAAGCAGGGCTTGTAAACAAAAGTTAGATGCACTCTTGTGTACCTTGTGATCATAATACCTCTATTTTTGTCTTTGTGTTTGTATAGATTGCCGTTTTCTCATGCACCTAAATGAAGCAAAAGAGTGAACAGACTGACTGCACTGCAAAATAGCCAAGCTCGTGTCTCTGTTTGGTTGTATTTAGGCAAATCAGTGCTTTGAGCTGAATGCAATATGCACATGCTAACATGCTCCCAATGAGAGACAAGCTGATGCTTAGCAGGTAGGCCTAGTGTTTACATCATCTTAGTTTAGCGTATTAGCATGCTAACATTTGCTTATTAGCCCTAAAGGCCAACTGCAGCTAAGGCTGATGAGAATATCACTGTTTTTGAAGGTATTTGATCATAAACCAAAGTATTGAGAAATATCTGGCACAATGGTGCCACATGAGACAGAGAATCATCAAAACTATTGCATCCTGTGGGGAAATGAACATCTGTTCCAGACAGTTCTGTATCAAAGTGGTGGACTGACCAACAGACTGACATTGCCAGCCTAATGACTAAAAACTGAATTAACTGAAAGGAAAGGTAACACTGAACACTACAAAGGGAACCACGACTGGGGTAAGATCAGACTCGTCCTGTCAGTTATGGGATCAAACCATGTCTCTACTCATCATAGCAGTGTTGATGACAATAAACAAAAAGTATATTGGTTAGTTTCAATAACTGCAGTTCAGTCTGCCTCCTCACTTTGAATGGATTATTATGTGAATGCAGAATGTGTAGGCAGTTGATATCTGGCATCTTGGCTCTTTTCCTCATCTCTCTTTACAAGAAAACAAAGCTAAGCACAGCAGGGATTTGGGAATGACACTCATTACTTTCCCCAGGGAAATGAGACACGGATCCCACAGGTGGATGGTGGGGGTGGAGATGGGGTTTATGAAATGCTGTATTTGCATTTAGCAAGTGAATGCAGCTGTGACAGCATAGTTTTCAGGTAAGCAGAGCAGCAGCAGGAATGGAAACATCAACGGCTTCTGTTACAAAAAGTATGGCTTGCTTGAGGTTTCGCCTCTCAACCAGATGAGTCCCAGGCATTAATCCTCTTGTAGGATCATTCACACCATGGGAATCATTGAGGTCATATGTGAGTCATTGACCCACCCGGCCATCATGTGAGTCGCTAAGGTCACATGAGCCATGGTGTGTTGACCCACAGGCCACCCGACCCACCAATAGACTTGTTGTCTGCCCCAACTAGCTCACAGTCTTTGCTTCAGTTGTGATTTTGGGGGAGTTGTGATTATATAGCCTACATCGTACAATGTAGGCTAATCAACACTGCCTTAATATGTTCAAAGAAGAAGAGACGAAGAAGAACAAAAAAGAGAAATTCAGAAGTATACCTTTACTAGGTCTGTGATTGTTAAAGGATTCCAGTTACTGAGTCCTGGCTATGAAACTTGATGTTTTCACCTGATTATTTTCTGCCTTTGTTTTAATGTTCATGTCTTATGGGAACTTTGGTGTTTGTGGGTTGTGCTCTTCAAAAGTCAGTCCACAGTGGATGCCTCTAGCACAGTGCAGTAGTAATTTTATACTGTCTACCAGGGCACTTTTAGCTCAGCTCACCCCAAGGCCTCACTATCACTCCTTCAACCTCAATGACCCAATAACTTGTACATCCGCACACACATACACACACATATCACACAACTCTTCCACCAAAACCACAATAAGTGATTTATCAGCGCTGATTTATTCCCCGTGGGAGTATGTGTTAATTACAGAGGGCTAATCGATAACTTCCACTAAGCGATGGCTCGAAGGCAGGTATGTGTTATGTGTGCCTGTTCCTGTGTGTGGATGTGCACGACTGTGTGTGAAGCCCCGTGGGGATAAGTACAGTCTTTGCACCTGCATGATGGATGGTGTGAGTGTTTTAGCCATCAGCAGTGTTTTACAGGCTGTGAGTGGTCGTGTCTCTGAGTTGACCCTGTGACAGGCAGCCTGGAGCTGAGCCAGCAGCTGGCAGGCATGGACAAAGCTGGACTAACGACAGAGAGAGCAGTCAGAAAAGTGCCTGCAGTAGTAATGATAAAACTACGTCCCACTCCCACTTGTGCACTGTAGATTATAAAAAACATGGTGCCATTTTGACTTGATAGTACATTGTAACAGATTTCAGGGTTCGTTGGATATCAGTTAGAGTTTTAGAGAGGAAAAGATTCTGAAATCGAGACCAGTAGAGTACAAACTGTAAAACAATCAGGCAAGAGGTTTTTATAGCAAACTTTGTGTAAAGCAGTCTCTAATAAGAAGTCACACAGGCTAAAAAACACAAGCAGGTTTTAAAGCCTGGTCAGACCAGTCATTAATGGATTTGCTCACTGAGGCAAAGTAATCTATGGGTTAATTCAGACTTTTTACCGATACCAAGTTGTCTGCTGACCTTTGAGGGGACAGAGAACCACAGAGTCCAACTTGGTAGAAGTCAATGTAGCTTATTCACTGAGGTACACCATTTATTTTATTTTATTTCCTCTATCTGAGTACAAACTGCTTCACAAAAGCAGCAATGATTTGCAGACAGTTATGAGATGGGGGGTCACTGGTGCAAATACATCTTTTAAACATATTGTTCTGTTAGCAATAAAGTAGTGCTGTCAGGCGATTAAAAAAATTAATCTAATTAATTACAGGATTTGTAATTAATTAATCTAATTAATCGCATTTTAATCTCATATCTGCTAAAGGTCCCCAAATAAAGAATTTGAATTCTAGGACATTACAAAATTGTAGTGCATGACTAATCAATTGAATACACCAAGAAGAGAAGATTTGATATCCACATTTTTATTGGTTAAGTGTGCTTCATAAATGAAATTCAGATGACGCTTTAGGCCCTCGTCTTCCACGATTGAAATCGGCCTGCAATCAGCAGCAACCCACTTTGCGATTGAGTTTGTCAGTTTTTCTGTCGTGGCTTTGCTCATTCGTTTTCCTAACTCAGCAAGTGTGGGTTGGCGGAGTGAGCTCAAGGTAGCACTAGCGGCACTAGCAGCAACTACATGTTTACATGTAGCGTTTAAATGATAATTCAGGCTGGAGCTGCTACGGTGACAGGAAAATTCTTTTTTACACAAGGCACAAATCACTGCGTTCTTGTTAATAGTCCCGTCTTTGTTCTTTTTATAAATAAACTTGCCGTTCAAAGGTCCAAGTAGACTTGCCTCGCTCTCCGGTGTCGCATCCATGTCTGTTGTCACCCTGCTTACCTGCCACTGCAGCCTACGGGTCACTCAAAGGGCCAAATTTAAAATGCTTGCGCATTGACTTGCCACTCATGATTAATTGCGTTAATTTTTATAGCGCGTTAATTTGCAGCGTAATTAATTAATCTAATTAACGCGTTAAACTGACAGCCCTACAATAAAGCAAAGATAACAACCAAACTTGTTAGGTTTAGTCTCCCTCTTCAAGTACTGTTATGACTGACTAGGGCTAGCTGGTGCCATGCCATTGTTCCGACAGCCCATTATTACCTTATCCTGTGTTATTTTTTCCCAACCATATTCCATGGAGACCCGCCCCTACTCCGCCTCTGACTGGCTCTGACCCTGACATCTTTTTCCAAACCCAACCATCTAACCAACCATTGAGCTCTCATTCTAACCGGCAAGGAACAGCAGCTAATCACAGGGACTTTGATAATGGGCTGTTGGATAAATGCGCAGCTAGTCTGGCTGGCGAGTTTAGCAGCTACAAGAGTTCTCTGTCCAGCCCAACAAGAAGTCACTATGTCACCAAAATCCAAGTATCTGTGAACATACATAGCTTGGTAATAGGGTTATGTTGAACCTGCCAGGCATTTCTGCCTGTTGCACCTCCAGTGGTGCCTGAATACCAGCTACAGGGTCTTCAGCTGGGAGCCATTCACCAATGTTCACCCTTTTAACCCCCCTTTTAGATAGCTAGGTGTTTCCATTACATGGCTTCTCAGCCCCAGTTCTTGTATCTTCTTTGCAGTCAGACCCTTAAACTTCCCTTTTCACTTCTTTGGAGAGATCTTTTAGGCCTCAATAACGTGAAGGCATTGTCTCTCAGGGAGTGCAGACAGTTTCCAGTTGGTAGGTAGCATAGGTTGTTCTGTTGATTCTGTCATATCTTTTTATTTAATATCAGTTCAACTAACAAGACAAGCCCTTTTGTTGCTGACCACGGGAACATATCAGGTCTCAGTGTGGTAGTGGTGGTGATGTCCATGAGGAACCTCAGCTGCTTGTCAAGGTGTGCTCTCACTGACCAGTCATTTCTTTGGGACAAGACTGATGTTCTGCTCTGTGTGGGGCCACATCACACACTGATAAAGCATGACTTGGTAGCACTAGACTCTATTTTTGCCAGGAAGGTAGCTAAATTCTCTGCAATCCCTCTTTCAGTTGGTCTGTGACTGCAGATGCCTTGTGCTAGTCTGTGACATCAGCTGTACATTTTATCCGCAGGTTTCTATTGGTTGTTCAGTGTGCACAGGGATCTCACTCTCTCTCTCTCTCTCTCTCTCTCCCTCTCTCTCTCTCTCTCTCTCTCTCTCTCTCTCTCTCTCTCTCTCTCTCTCTCTCTCTCTCTCTCTCTCGCCCCTTGGAAAGAAACAAGAAACAAGTGTCCACTTGGTTACCCTTGCAGATTGAGAGGCTGCAGGACTTGGCTTTATTTTCATCCTGGCCCAGGACAGCAGTTCTTCAAGTCTCTTGAGGAGCTGTGCATGCAGCTGTCTGCAACAGGCTTGTGACATCATCCACGAAACAATGAAGGGATGGCAACCATTGCCCTGCACTATTTCACCCTCTTCTGACCATTGGCCTCATAGCAGTCAAGATGACCTCAAAAATTGGCTGATAATAGGAATCAGAATCAGAATCAGAATCAGAAAAAGCTTTATTGCCAAGTACGATTTTACACATATGAGGAATTTGTTTTGGTGAAGTTGGCACATGACAAATCTACTAAAAAATACTATTATAAAGTAAAAAATATAACAATATAAATGTATATACACAAGTCTGTTTTACCAGAAGCACAGTCTGTTTTTTCAGAAACATAGTCAGTCTTTTTCAGAAAGAAATCCAAGCTGAGCATTAATGTAACACATAGAGTTATGGCAATGTCAATGTGACAAGTAGAGGCAGAGGTGGAGTAAGGTTTTGGTCCTGATGGACTGCAGCGTCCTGCCAGAGGGGAGTGTCTCAAAGAGTTTGTGTCCGGGGTTGGAGGGATCAGGCACAATCTTTCCTGCACGTCCCGGAGGTGTAGTCCACTACCATCTCCACTGTCTTTAGAGCGTTGAGCTCTAGGTTGGTTTGGTTACACCAGGTCACTAGATGGTCAACCTCCCATCTGTAGGCAGACTTGTCACATCAGAGACGAGTCCGATGAGGGTGGTTTCATCTGCAAACTTTAGGAGCTTGACGGTCTGGTGACTGGAGGTGCAGCTGTTCATATACAGGGAGAAGAGCAGAAGAGAAAGAACGCAGCCCTGGGGGGATCCGGTGCTGATGGTCTTTGCGTCAGAGACGTGTGTCCCCAGCTCCATGCACTGTTTCCTGTCAGACAGGAAGTCTATAATCCACCTGTAGGTGGAGTCAGGCACGTTCAGCTGGGAGAGCTTCTCCTGAAGCAGAGTGGGGATGATGGTGTTAAAAACAGAGCTGAAATCTACAAAGAGGATCCTGGCGTAGGTTCCTGCGGAGTCCAGGTGCTGGAGGATGAAGTGGAGGGCCAAGTTGACTGCATCGTCTACAGACCTGTTGGCTCTGCAGGCAAACTGCAGGGGGTCCAGGAGAGGGTCGGTGATGTCTTTGAGGTGTGAGAGCACAAGGCGCTCAGGGGACTTCATGACCACAGAGGTCTGGGCGACGGGTCTGTAGTCATTAAGTCCTGTGGTCCTTGGCTTCTTGGGGACAGGGATGATAGTTGAAAACTTGAAGCAGGCTGGCATGTGACATGTCTGCAGTGAGGTGTTTAAAATGTCTGTGAACACTGGAGACAGCTGATCAGCGCAGTGCTTCAAGAAGGATGGGCAGACAGAATCCGGTCCAACTGCTTTCCGGGGTTTCTGTCTCCTGAAGAGTGTGCTGATGCTGATGTAAGACGTCACAGCCTCTGTGTACTCATCCAGACTGTTACAACAGTACAACAAGTACAACATGCAGGTCCTTCTTGTCTCTCTTAGCAGACAGATCTGGATCTGACTCCAGATTAGAGTTGCATGTTCTGTACAACCTGAGAAACCAAGGACTTCAGCTTTCTGGTAGCTTGTGTTTATGCAGTTTTTTTTTTTTTTTGTAGCAGATATTTCCTACAGTACATTCAGCTGTGCAATGCTTCAAACCTGAACAATGGTTGATGAATCTTGCACTGTTGGAAATGGGATGCTCTACGCCACTCACGGGGAACATTCTGTTGTTTCCAGATCACCTTCATGATTTTCCATAATTCTTTCAGAACTTGAGGGCATCTTTTGTAGAGCTTGTATGGAATACCATCAGGCCAAGGGGTAGAGCTTGACCTTGCTGCTCTCACCAGATCACTCACTTTGTTCAGCTTGGGTGATACAACCTCAGACTCTGTGGATGGAGCAGTTGGTTGTGGTACAGAACCAGGGGACCCAAGAGGGAGATGCTCTCCTGGATCTGAAATCTGTTTCTGGCTGAAGAGCTGCAGCACAGGTAAGTGCTGGGCTGGACTGTGACACTTTCAGGAATTTAAATTGCTTACTTTCTTACTTCTTTCTTCTGTGTTCAGGCTTCCTGAGTGATATTAGATAGCTCTTGACCTGATTCCATAAGGCTTTCAGACCTTCCTTCTTATGTTCCATTGCCCTCTTCCAAGCTTTGCGCTATTTGTTTTTCACAAGACGAAGGATTTCGTTTTTTCTTCTACTCTTGTCCTTGGCCTTGTACAGTATTCCTTATTCCTATTTTGACCAAATTTTGTTTCATCTGCCTCGACATTGCATGGTTGCCTTTTATCATCTCAGGAACGCTTTCTCCCCCCTTGGTGTCCTCTAAAGCCTCTGTGAGGTATCATCTTCATCCAACCACAAATGTGTTTTGGTTTAACAGCATCCATTCAGATGCATTTTTATTTGGATAACTTGTGCATAAAACTATTTTATTCAAGGTGATGAATGGTTTTAAGCCAGATAAATACAACTTATACCTAGAAAGCTAAAAGCAGCCCTCTTATTTGTAAGGCGGAAATTAATTGAAAAGACTAAAATGGTAAAAAAGAGAAAAATCTAAATTTTGGAGAATTCATTGTGACTTGTATCCATTATATGAACACTATCCACTTGCAAATTAGGATTCAGACCCCTGCTGCCTATCAATATGAGACAACACATTTGTCCAATCCGAATAATCAGAACATCCTTTTATATCCGGAAAAAGGGCCTTCTGCTATTGTGCTGAACATTGTCAGGTTTACACAGACCATAGTCAAGAGCACAAACTGAATTGTATCACTTATATTTCTGGATTCTCCCTTACATTCCAACTTATAATTAATTTGTTATTGTAGTAAAAGAAAACTCTTTAATTGAAATAGACATGCTTAAAGACTGTGCCTGTTACAAAGATTGGGAAACCACAAACTATGCACCGTAGCTGTCATGGATAGAGGAGCATGTGTATTTGCTGGTGGAGAGGATAAAAACAATAAAACCAAGGAAGAATGCAGGGTTGCCAAGAGAGTGGAGCCTACCGCACTAATAACATTGTAAGGAATTTTGGTAATTTTCTGGATTAAATGCATAATTTAGCTGCAAACAAATTTGCGTAAGACTCCATAGTAATTAGAATCTGGTGATATGATTATACAAGGGCATCAGCGTGAGCAATGACAGGCTTTGAATCCAGTGAGTCAGATGCAAAAGGCAAAGAACGGCAGCAAAAACAATAATAAAAGGAAAATGAATGTAAACACATTAGCAAAGTATTATCACAAGAGTCCATACTTATTTGGAAATTTTAATTATCATTCAAAGCCTTGAGTCTGTTATTACTAAATGCTTTTTTTGTGTGTGTGTGTGTGTGTGTGTGTGTGTGTGTGTGTGTGTGTGTGTGTGTGTGTGTGTCAACATGTTATCATTTGCATATCAATGATGTATCAAGCCTCAAAGTAGGAAGTTTGGAGCTGAAAAGAAAGTTTCTACTTGAAAATGTTTGATATGAGAGATCAAATTTGAGGTACATGTGAGTAAAAGCATTGCTATCAAAAATATGTCATGACCCTCCATGTGTTGTTCTGTTGCTACACTGGAAACAAAACAGCATTTGATTTGAAGACTGAGGTATAGTAGACCTTGGCATGAGAAAAAGAACTGTGCAGGAAATCCCGACCAGGATTTGAAGTGGCAAGATGTCAGAGTTTTAACTTTGTGCTCTTGAGGGGATGTGCACATGCGTGGGTGAGTTTGTACTGTACTGTATATGTGTCTCTGTCTCAGTATAAAAGTAAAGTGCTTTTAGGATGGCTTTTGCTGCCAGCAGAGGAACCAAAGCTAGTGTTCTCAGGGTGACTTAGGCTTTAGTGGACTGTCGATCACAAGATTGTACCATCGCTCAAAGCAGGCATTTAGTGAGTCAATTTGTCAGTCCTCTAAGCCTCATGTCCAAGGGCCATCTAACTCTCCCTGCCCCCTGTAATAAAAATCAGACTTAACTTGATAGATCTACAGCCTGCTGAATGCCTGCACAAAGGGCTTTATTTTTTCCTCATTCTGTGCCTTGAACATAGTCTCACAATGTTTTGGAATAAGCATGAACTCTAAAAAGCAGATTAAAGGTCATGGAAAAATAATCATAAAATTCTCTAACAAGAGAGGGATTATGTGATCTATTGTGTGTGATGTAACATGAATTGGCAACAGCATCTATACCTAATCATATAGAGGACATAGAGGTTCTCAATTTCCCTCAATGATGCAATAGAGTGTCAGGGTCTTTGTCCCTTTTCAAAGGCTCCTTTTGCCATCTTTTACCAAAACTTGAAGAACACATTGATTCCAGTCAAAAAGTTTCAAAAGGAAATATCACAGTCTATTTACCAGGTATATCTGTTCAGGTGTTAAATAATCACCAGTAAACATATGACATAAACTAGTCCAAGTGAAAACACCTTTGTG